>NW_023277120.1:0-14239 GCF_003668045.3 Cricetulus griseus
GCAGCTTTTAGGGACTCGTTCCTGTCACTGTAAACCCTACAGATCCCTAAAATGCTTTTCCCAGAGTCAAGCCTTCCAGCGTAGCTACAGTACTCTCTTCCCCTGAGCCCACTTACATTCTGGCACATGATCACACCCCACTCTCCCTTGGTATTCCTATGTTCTTGGACCTATACTGGAAGCAAAAGTGTCCCCAGACTCAACTGGAATTGAAGTCAACAGAAAATGACAAAACTTGAAAAAGATGGGCTTCTAATAGATGGGAATACTCCTCGAATTGATATGCAGATTTAATATAATTCTTCTGAAAACCTGAAAAGGCTGTGGGGATATAGGTAAGATCCAACTACACATTTTATGGGCAGGGGAAGAATTGTCAAAACAATTTTGAAAAGAAAGAAGAAAGTAAGAGCCTGAATTTGTTGTATCATGTGGCTAAGGGATCAGGGTTGTGACAACAGAGAAGTGATAGGTCAGTGGAGTAGCAGAGAGCCCAGACTCACAAAAACATACCCAGTTGACTTTGGACAAAAACACAAAACTAAGTTTTGTTAGTCATGTTTCTGTCACTATATCAAATATTTGATTTAATCAACCTGTAGTGGGACAAGGGTTACTCTGGCTCACAGCTGTGGAGATTCCATTCTAGAATCTCGGTCCCACAGTTTTGTGCCTACAAGAAAGCAGTACTTGCTGGCAGGATGTGGCAGGGAAAGATGGCTCACCTTGTGGCAAGAGGACATAGGAAAGCAAGAAGGGGTCTGTAATTTCACAGTCGCCTTCGGGACATCCAGTGGCCTGAAGACCCCTCCCTAGGGACGTTTCATTACTTCCAACATCTCCTTGACCTTTACAAGACATTTAAGAGCCAATCCACAGCAAAATTAAATGCCCAAAGGACAGAATTTTGGTTTTTGCTGGGGCAACTGGACACCCATAGGTAACAACTGAATCTAACTTCAGCATCACACTTCATACAAAATCTATCTCCATTGAAATCACAGATGTAGATGTAAAAGTATACCCATTTAGAAACAAGGTAGAGAAAAATCTCTGTGATCTAGGACTAGGCAACGCATGCTTGGACTGGGCATCAAAAACATGAAGAAGCCAAGGAAAGCTGATAAATTAGAGTTCACCAGCTTTGAAAACTTGCTTTGTGGAAGAGCTGATGCACAACTGATTTTGAGGAAGCAAACTCTGGAGAATGGCTTGTGAGGAAATGTCTTCAGATCACACATCCCGCAGTGCTAGGATTTAGCACATGAGAATTTTGCTGGTGTAGTTTGAAACTTGTAGAAAGATGTCTCCCCATTTTGGTTCCACGGGGCATTGGAGTCAAACACCACCTGCCAGAACAGCTTCCTTCCGCCCTTTCCTCAATCAAATGAGAACAATAAGAGCTCAGAGGTCCACAACTGCCAGTCCCACATCACCCATCACATAACAAGTAGAATTTTTTCATAGGCTGGAGTGGTGAAGTGATTGATCAGAATCAGACCTGTCCAACCTGCGGGCTGTGTGTGTCCCAGGGTAGCTATGAATACAGCCAAATCCATTTGTAGATGACAGGTGTTATCCCATTAGCAGGAGAGTTATGTGATCTACATACACTGATGAGTATTGCAGACTGACCATACCTTCTGAAACACACACACCCCAAGTCCACTAAACATGGTTTCAAAAGGCCAGAAAGGAATTTTGACCATCCTCAGCTACACTTAAATTTTCAAATGTTGCCATCTTTATTTTTTCAAGCTCTTAAGACAATGTTAATTCTAAGAGAGTCCAAGACAATAATTTTTAAGACTCCGTATACCTCAAAGATCTTGATAAAGTGACAGTCTCTTCTGTATACTCCTCTGATCTACACACAGCTCTGGGGCTTTGCCCAATGCCCAGGCAGCACCCACAGATCCAAAGTCTCCAGAAAGCACCATCCACAAAGCTCAGACTCCAATCTCTAGATTAAGCCTGACCTAGGGTCTTACTGCTATGCTCCTTCCTACCTCAAGGCTAGTTTGAAGCATACTGGGACCACACAGACATCGTCTCTGGTCTTGTTAAAATCCTGTCCCTGTCTCATGATTTTTACTCACAAAGAAGTCATGAGGATTAACTTTCTATCTGAAAAAAATTGTAATTTTTCCCTTAAGGTGCTAATCAGGTAAGAGACCAGTCTAGGAAAAGAGTTTTATTCATATCTTGATAACCATGCTCTTTCCAACACTGAGGCTGTCTCTCCTGGGTAGCAGTCTGGGGTCTTTCTGGTAGAGGTAGGGATGTCCTGTACATTCCTGAAACTCCCAGTTGACTTCACTGTTCCTCCAGCTCAGGTGCCCTAGATGGGTAGACTCAGCTTGCACATGCAAAAACAAGCTAAGATCAAGTAAGAATATGCCATGCTCAGTGTGTGGAATGAGAGTCCCAGACCAGGAGAAAATTGCTATCCTGATCTACAGCCAGCTTCATTTAGTATTGAGCCATCTTTAATTGGATTCCAGCAGAAGCAGACAGTTTCACCAAGTTTGCTTGGGGGTGACTTCAGGAAGCACCACTTTGGGCTGAGGCTGAGTTCTGGTCAGGAATTACAGGACACAGTACATGACAAATCTCAGAGCCATCCAAACTGGGAGCACAGAAGCCAGAGCCCTGCTCCAAAAACCCCCATCTATCACTGGTTGAAAGTTGTTTCTGTGTCCACTGACCCCAAAGTCCTTCCCACTTCCTCTACTCTGGCCCATCCCTGGACAGGAAAATGTGCTCCCCTGTGAGTGGGCACTAAGATGGTCTATTGTGCCAGGCAATTCAGCTGAGCTAGCTTCTGGGCTAATAAAGGTCACAGCTTCATGTGAGGCCTCTCAGCAGAGAGGGACCCTTGACACAATGTAGTATGCTTACACCAGACCAAAGAGAACATGCTCACTCCACCCCAGGGGATCCTGAAAATGTCCTCAGATATGGAATACAGTAAGTGGAGTTTTCTCCCCAGAAACTGGAAGTGAAATACAGACACACATTTGTTTTGCCTTGGCAGTAGTTGGGATATCTAAGGCTGTTTATAAAGACATGAACTTTAACTTTTTAAACAATTAATAAGGACTCGCCTCCCAGCCCTCGTGTTTCCCCATTCCAATACTTTGGACACCACACTTAAAGATAAAAGAAACAATAAAACCAGAAAGCAATGGCTCTCTAGCATAAACTGTGGATGTTTATGTGGCCAGACAGAATAAATGCCATGTCTTATGTCATGTCTGTATGCCACTATCTCTCACGTTTTTATCATGGAAAGGCAAGTGTCTTGAATTTCACATAAGTTTTTCATCAGATCAGTTTCATATTTCAGTAGCACAAATAAAAATAGCTAGTTTTCTGGAGCCAAAAATGTTCATTATATGGTCATATCTGTGAGCACCTGCCCCAGTGTTTCCATTAGAGATACAGAGATGAACCCGGCTATACCGACATAGAAGGTGACCATCTTTATGCTCTTTCTACACCCCACAAGCAATTTTCCTGTACAGAATGAGGAAGGGAAGTGGGAGGCTAGATCCAGGAATGCCTTTCCAAGAATTCTGGGCAAAGTAGAGAAGGCAGATGTTCTAGTGGGGGGAAAATGTATTGCATGGAAAGAAAAAAACCTAAAAGCAAATTTAGGAGAAAATAGGGCATAACCACATAAAATAATATCATCTATAATGACATGTTAGACTCACTGGATCTGGAGCCACAGGAAGGCGATATCTGACCGGACGGGCAAGTGCACATATTTGGCCTCGAGCAGAATCCATCCCCACAGGAATGCCGGCAAATGGCTGCAAATCAAATCAGAAATCTATCAGCATATGAGTTCCTCAGCACACAGCTAGGCACAGGACTCAGTGCTCAGATAAGCGCCCTGGGCCCACTGGCCCTCATGTACTCATTTACAAAGCAAGTCTACCAGAGTAAAGGAACTCTAGTTTGAAGTCAGTAACTCCCTTATTGATATTGGTAGCACTCTGCCTTTCTGCTTATTCAATAGGACCCAATAGCTCTAAATTTCTGGACAGGCTAACAAAGAGAAAACAAAACAAATAAAAATTCTGTAGCTAAACATATTTATATTCTTACAAGAGCTGTGCTCTTATATTAATTTATAATTTAATAATAGAAGGCTTATAATAGTGTTCTTGGCAGATGGTTTTATTGTAAACATTTAATTGTTACTCTGTTCTGAATTACACTGACAGCCTAGGGGGAGAATCCGGAATCGACCACTTAGAGCTGATCCTATAGTCAAGGAGACATTCTCATTGTCAGTGTGTCACCCAGAGTCAAATGCTCTGCTAGGGTCCTGAAGAGCCAACTTAATGACAGATAACTTAGAGGTATCAGAACACTAAGTTTCGGTTACTACTTCTTAGACTTACTGGCACAGTGGGCACCTTTGCCCAAACTCAAGAGCCTTGTAAGATGCCAATGTGATACAAAAAGCTAAAATAATATACAGGGTAGAATGTGCATTGAAACACAGAAAGAGATCTCATAGGCATGGCAAGCTGTTATGAGATGGGCTATCACAGAATCACGTGCATTAGGCATGATGCTTAATGAAAACATTCAAAAGAGAATTCCAAAGAACTAGGAGAAAGGATTCAACTGCCAGCTCTTTTAGAGAACTCCACATTCTGCTGTCTCTGCTAAGTAAATTTGTTTATTTATTTTTGGTGTGTGTGGGTGGGTGGGGTGGTGTGTTTAAAGAAGGTCTCTATGTATATCCCTGACTGGCCTGGAACTTGCTATATAGACCAGGCTAACCTCAACCTTATAGAGATCTAAACATCTCTGCCTCCCAAGTGCTAGGCTTAAAGTGTATACCACCATGCCTGCCTTTGTTTTAAAAGGCGTGTTCTCACTAAGTTCTTGATCCTTCTGTCCCGGCCTCTGGAGTTCTGGGATTATGGTGCATACTGCCACAGTCAGCTGTGCCTCAACTTTGATCATTAAAATTAGTCCTTGCCTTTGCTCTTTTTTCTAAGAGTTAGACCTGCTTTTGCCCTCAGATTTAATATACGTGGTTCGGGGAGGCCCAGGCATATTACAGCCAAACAGGGAGAAATTACAGTGAGGAAGTCAGCAATGAGAAGCCTTTGTTCAAAATCCCATTAGCATGATTACACTAGTCTACCCAGCGAGGAGCAGCTTGTGCAAACAGCACACAACTTTAATCAAAGCGTCCCCATGGTTCCATTCTGTAGATTTAGAAATGTTCTAAAGGAAATCACTGATTAAAGAAGGGCAATGCTTGGAAAGTTATTGTTTCCCAAAGGGGATTCAGAATACATAGGAAACTCTTAGCTCCAAGAGGCTGAGTTATAAACACATTAATAGTATTCAGCAGCAAGTGTCACCATGCAACTGAAGCCAAGATAACATGCAAATGATAGGGCATGTATTTACTTACGAACAATACACTGATTTCCACCAGGTAAGGTTTTCCATCCAGGACAACAGTATGCATTATAACGTGATCCACAGACATTGGGTCTGAAACAAAAACACAGAATTCCATACTTTGAAAAATAAGATATAACCAAATGAGAGAGAAGGAACCCCCAATTAGAGTGAATCCCAGAAAACAGAGAACAGTAAAATTTGGAGGCCCAATCAAATGGAGTAGCTTAGGGCATTTGGAACATTTTCACCAAATGATATGGTAGGAAGCCCTTAATACCAACACATACATAGTACACCAAGCCACAAAAACCCAGAGATACCAAAGAGAGTGCCTGCCATCTCAGTGCACAGATGTGAAAGCCAAAGGAGCTACATAAATGGGTCCAATTTAAACCAACTACCTACAAACTTGAATTAAAAAGATCATATTAAAATCTGTGACATGCAAAGTTTTAAATGTCTACTCTCATAAATGACATATTTTCCCCCTCTCTGGCCCAGCCTACCTCTAAAATGTTACCACATTCTTTCTTTGACAAAATTACAGGAATTCTAACTCTACCATCAGTCAGGAAAAAAAAAATAAGGGCCAAAACATGTAAATATTTCTTTAGCAAAAACTTGGAAAGAGCCAATACCAGAAATCACTGGAAAATCAAAGCAATGTCACTCTGAATTTACTGTTTACAGACAACTTGTCACATGTCTTGGAGCAAAGCCTCCATTCAGAATCCAGAGGGTCGGTCTTTGACGGTTCCTGAAGGCAACTGGGGGAAGGTGGGGCTACTCCTGTATTAGAAAGATGGAACACAGACTGAAAAGAAGCTAGCCCTCCAGTGTGTGCACCCTCTGAGCCTAAACATGGATGCCAGTGGCTGGCAATAGCTAATTAGAAACTTCTTGTGTTGAGTGCTCAGACTTGAACGGGACCTCTATATCAACCCCTGACACAAGGCTCAGGGAGCATCACGAGAGAGGAGACAGAAAGAATGTGAGAGTCAGAAGATGGGAGGGGAGCTGGGAATGCTGTTTTCTGGGCAGCTGAAGCATTCGAGGACCCACAGCTGTTATGGTTACCCACTCAAGATCAAGCCAGTCAAAAATCCCAGAATGGTTGGGGGATGGGTCATGAGCCCTCCTACCCCTAGTGGAGGAATTTTTGGAAATTGGTGGCTGCTGGGGGAGGAAGCCACAGCCTCTCATCCATGCCCACGTGGGCAGCAGCAATTGGACTCAGTAGGTTATTAATCAAAAAAGGAAGAAGAGGAAATTAGTGAAGTTGGAGCAGGGACATTGTGGGGGCAGCATGGGATGAGCTGGAGGGGTGGCAGGACTGGGTGTGGTAAAACACATAATATGAAATTCTCAAAAATTAAAAAAGTGGTTTTTTTTAAAGGGTCACATGTTTTACAGTCAATTTCACAAAACAGAAGACATTCCAAGGCTTTCTAGTATGAATACCATAGTCCCTCAAGGATAAACCTTCAACACAACCGCATGGCTAAAACATATTTCTCAGCTGGGATGCATCCAAAACCTAGATGCAAAGTCCTCCTGCTTAAACTCCACCCACCTCTCTATCTCTTGCAGGAAAGGGGACTCTGGTAAAGTCTGTGTCTGTCCCTCACCTTTTCTACAATTCTAGAAATTCTGGAACAAGCTACAGCATACAATGTGCACTCTAGACTGACTGGTGTCAGGCTCGGAGGGAAGAATTGGGCTGACAGAACAGAACCTTGAACTTCATACCCAGCAACATAAAGTATGAGTATCTAGACTCTAGAGGCATAATTTCATGGCCTCCTTAGTCTTCATTTATTGCAGCACACATTGTGATAATACAGCCTTTGCTTGTCACCAGTGTGTATGTGCATGTGTATGTGTGCATGAGGGCATGCATGCATGCATGCATGTTCATAAAATGATGGGCATTCCAGACCTCCTTGTAAGAAAGAGAATGAAAACACAAAATACCATCATCTTCCAGATGGGGTCATTTCACCTACTCCACTTCCTCAGGAAGAGACAACAGTGTACTAAAAATGTATCTGTGAGATAGGAGAGAAGGCTCAGCATTTGAGGACTTGCTGCTCTTCCAGAGGACCTGTGTCCAGTTCCCAGCACCCACATGGTGGCTCACAACTACCTGTAATTCCATTCCCAGGGGTTCAGACACCCCCTGGCTTCCACAGGAATCAGGCATGCACATAGTATGCACACATATATGCAGACAGGCCTCTCATACAATTAAAGCTTTAGGAAATGTAATTTAACCTCATGGATCTCGTCATTTAGTCCTTCATATGGCACAGTCTCATTTAGTTCCTCCTGTGACCAAGTTGAATCCCAAACCTCAGTATGCAGAAGATCCTGGGAAAGTAAAAGCTTGGAAAGAAATGTATAGGAAAATAGAACACAGGGGTGTGGGGAGGAGGGGGCTCAAACATTCTAAATCCTATCAAAATGACAATCCAGCCAAACTCAATTGCCTCACGCTTCCCCATCAACAGCCCACTATAGCAGCTCTATTGGATCCAGTTCAGACCCCAAACCAAGTCCTGGGATTGCTTCACAAGCCCCCTGAGTCTTTGCAGGGTGCCTAGTGGTTAAAAACCAGGGCTGTCTGACATAAATGAGTGCATTTATGGAATGACATCACATATGACATGGTGAAAGAGCTAATGGCAAAGGTTCAAGGTCAGTAACTTCAGTCCTCCAAAGCAAGATAGTCAAAAGATTTCGTCTCAAGGTATCAAAAATTTTAGTACTGTGAAGTTGTTTTCTATATTTAGAATCACTCTATCATCAAAAATCATGGAAGACTTCAGAATTTACCACAGTCACAAAACAGAATGTTAGTGTTCTAAGTCTTCACAGTGCAAAAGTCACAGCACAGAGCTGGGGAGAGGACTCAGTGGGTAGGAGCTCTCAGTGTGCAAGGATGAGGAACTCAGTTCAAATTTACATAAAAAGCCTGGCACTGTAGCAGGCACAGATCAAGGGGGCTTGCCGGCCACTAGCCTAGTTCTCCATTCAGTGAGATATCCATCTCAACAGACTGAAGGAAAGAGTGATAGAACAGGGTACTTGATATCCCCTTCTGGCAATACACATGCACACAGACAGATACACCACAAATATACTCACACACACGTTAAATTTGTTTAATAAATAAATAATTCCCTAGTTGGCATGAATTCAGGAACAAATTGGAAAGAAAGGTTTGGATATCAGTAAGACAACTGATCCAATAAGCTAAGAATATTACATAGTATTTAAAAACAACTGACAAATGAAAGTTTGCTCTTGAGGCCCACCTGGTCTTCCTAGTGAATTCTAGACGAGCTAGGGCTACACAGTGAAATCCTTTTACCCACCTCCAAAAAACCAAACCACCTCATCAAAAGAAAGGAAGCAGAGGACAATAAAGCCTGAATCTCTCAATGAGCTAAGCTGTTAGATTTCATTGTAAGAAACCAATGGCTATTGAGTCCAGACAGTAGATACCACCACAGAGACAAGTATGAAATCTGAAATGAGCACTGAGGAAGCAGCCAGGAGACAATTTGCTTCATCACTTACTTACTGCCCTTATACCACTGCTCATGCTCCAAATCTTAAACATTTGGCTAATAATCTGATCTTCATCTTTAAGCAAAGGTGTCATTACTTTTGGAAGTTTTTCTTGGTTGTGGTCAGGAAATGGTTTCACTGTGTAGGCCTGGCTGTCCTGGAACTCACTCCGTAGACCAGGCTGGCCTCCAACTCGAGATCCACCCACCTCTGTCTCCTGAGTGCTGGGATTAAAGGCATGCACCACAACCATTAGTTTTATCTTTTACATTAAATAGCATACTTTTAAATTTTCAGTTGTTTTGATCAACATCACCTGATGATGGTTTTTAATCTGATTCCCCTTTGTATGGCTCCACGAGTGTTAGAGGCACACAATTTCTTCCTGGCAATTTCAGTCTGGAGAATTGTGAACTAACAGAAATTTCTTGAACATGCTGGGTAGAATTTGTTCTACTTGCCCACAGATTTTTTTTTAAAGGCTCTAATCTAGAAACAAATGAATGTCTTGTTTTAGTTGGAAGGCAGTAAGACGTGTAAAAGTCTAAGGAGACACACTGGGTTGTTTTCATATTAAAGGTTATTACTCTACGATTTCAGTACAAACAGCATTTACAAAGAGGATACATTTTAGTGACGTCACTCTTGTGCAAATGTGAGTATAGCATGCATGTGACTCTCTCCTTCTTTTCATCATCCTCTTGACTGAGCCACTGCTCCTTAAACGGCATAATTAGCCATCCTGTGCGGGTGGCAGCAGCCTTTGTCAAGTCAAGAAGAATTAAAATTCAGAGGGAGCAGAACTTTCCACTAAATGCTAGGATTCCATTCTTAGGTTTCATTTTCACAGCAACTCTTTGAGGTGAGTACTGCTGTTATTATCTTCTACTCTGAGGAAATTAGGGCCTCAGGAAGGTTAAACCAACTACCAAAGTCCTGTATCTTAGAAATGCGTCATGGGTGAATCTGAACTCAGGAAGTCTGCATTTGAGTCTATTCTCTTGACCAACAAATTAGAGCACAGATGTATTTAGACAGGAAGATGGTATTTTACTCAATGCCTCATGTGGTGACATAGATAATAAAAAATCACACCCTGTCTACTTAGATAAACTAGAGATATGGAATAAGTTGGTTTTTTTACTTGTATTCTTATAGTCTGTGGATTAAGGGAGAACATGTACATATTCTACTTCATCGTTGTGATACTTAATAAAAAAGTTAGGTTTTCATCTGTAACTTCTCTTACCCAGCTCCATCACTCTGGGGGATGGTGAGCTTCAACAGGCTTGCTGCTGGAGCCAGTTTACACACAGCACTTGGAGGCTGTGTGGGCTAACTAAAGCCTCTCTCAGTAGAGCAAACAGCTGGGCTCTACCACGTCTGACCACATCATTGCAGGAATTGGCCTCTGTGCAAGATGTCTGCAGATGTCCACATTCCTCTAGCCAGAACCCACTTCTGCAAGTTTGGCCTGTCTAACAGCAAGATAGCCTTTCTGCTTCCTCTCCTAAGTGCAAAGCCTTTTCCAAATAGGGTTGGTGTAATAAAAACAAAGTCAGAGGGCTTTTATTTCATGTAAGAGTTTCCCAGCCTATGCAGCAACGAAACACTTGCATAAGGTAAGGGCAAATTTTGTGCCTCAAGTTACACGCTATTTTGACCTCTAATGAAAAGTTGCAATTGAACCCACTGAGTTTAAACACAAAGGAGGGTCAAGAAACCCATACTTTCATGTAACAGAGGGTGCCTAGGACCCCCGTGACATGTGTCAAGGTCATATCGTAATATCCTCCAGTTCCAGAGCTAGAGCCTTTCACTCTGCAAACTGCCCTAGATTGTGGAGTTTCTATCTATAGTCAACTATGCAGCGTGAAACACACAGCCCAGCTTGCTTCTCACATCCCAACCACCTCCCTCTGTGATTTTCACACCTTCATCCTGATCCTCCAGGCTGCAGGCAGAGGTCAAGTCTGCAGTGATGGGAATACCACATGTAAGCTGCTACCAATATTTTTAAAAAGAACACTAGTTAGTCCTCAATGTACAGCAAAGACAGAGAAGAACACTGCCCAAAATGTCAGACCTTTTCACAAAGTGGAGCAGCACCAACAGCTGCAGGAAAGGTGTGTATATTCCAAGTTAAAATCAGTTCATTTGCTGTGACATCAGAACCCTGCTGCTTGGACCTGGGTATGGGAGGTAGAAAACCAGTGACCTTTACTGGAACACAGGTTGTTAAGGCAGGGCTGGCCAAGTCCCCATTTCTTACTAGGCAAGCGTGAAGGAGAAAAGCCAACTCCACTGAATGAACCAATCCATGTCAACATGAACACATGACCCTGATCTCTGGGATTTACATCTATGTTTTCAATAGGAAGGTGACAGACAAGGAATTTGAACTTTCAGCAACTAATGGTAATTTACTTAAATACTTTTAGTGATTGGAGAAGAAATAATTGTTAGCTTTAATTAGGAAAAAGAGAGGACTCAGTGTGTTTTTCTGTATAATGTTCAAGCTTCAAATGACAGCAAAGCCTCCACTTTAAACACCCCATTTTCTTTGTGTTTCAAATACTGCCCTGGAACTTGGAAAACCATGTTACAGCACTCAGAAACCTGACATGCCAACAACATCACTAAGCGGTTCTGGGTCACCACCATTATAATAGCCTTTCCCTGACCCAAATGGACAGCAATCTAAAAATTATATTTTTTCTAGTGCTGGCGACTGAACCCAGGACCTTTCCACTGTGATACAGCCCCCGATCCTAAAACACTCTTCAATCTTATTACACTTTCTAAAGTCTACTAATGACTTTAGAAAGTAAAACACAACTATATCCCCAAGTAATACCCAGAATTTTTAAGGTAAAATGTGATTATCGTCACCATTTCCATCATTATCATTTTGATCTAGGATAGCTGCTTAAACATTCCTAGGGGAAAATTTCCACCTGCAGAAAATAAAAAAAGGAAACCATCTTTCCAGCATGTGGTAAATTGAATGAGATTGGCCCCATAGATTCATATATCTGAATAACTGGCCTCTAGCTGGTGGAACTGTTTGGAAAGAGTTAGGAGGCGTGGCTTTGGAGGGGGGAGGGGGCAGGGTTTGAGCTTTCAAAACAACTCACAGCATTCCCGGTGTGCTCTTCCTGCCCCTCTCTTGTGGATCAAGATGTGAGCTCTCAGCTGTACTTGCCACTAGCCATGTCTTTGTTCCACCACCATGAACCCTAACCCTCTGAAACCCCAAGTCTGATTAAATACTTTTTATTATAAGTTGCCTTGGGGGGCTGGAGAGAAGGCTCAGCAGTTAACAGCACTGACTGTTCTTCCAGAGGACCTGAGTTCAATTCCCAGCAACCACATGGTGGCTCACAACCATCTGTAATGTGATCTGGTGCCCTCTCCTGGCATTCAAGTGTACATGCCAGAGGAATACTGTATACATAATAAATAGATTAAAAAAAAACTTGTGTTGCCACAGCATCTAAAAAGTATCTGAGACAAGACACAAGGTAAAAGAAGAGAGGAGGTGATGAAGAGGAGAGATGATGGGTCTGGGTTTCTTTCTGGGCTCTTCTGCAACCCCACTTCAATCCATTACCCTCTAAGAAGTCAAAATACCTTTTAAAAACAAAGCTTGAGAGGGCTGAGCGATGTCTCAGAGGTTAGGAGCACTGTAGAATCATGAGGCCAAAGCTCAGATCCTAGCATCCACGTAACAGGCCAGGCATCCAGTGCACTCCTGCATCCTCAGGTGGCTCCAAGGGGCTAGAAACTGGAGGATAGACAGGGCTTGCCGGCTTCTAACCAAACTGAGAAAAATTCAAGCCCACATTGCTTTTCTATAGCCGGGATGAAATACCATCGCTGAGGTAACTTGTAGGAGTTTATTGGGCTTATGATTCCACAGGTTTAAGAGTCCACTGTGGCAGGAGAGTGTGGCAGCGAGCAGCAGGAAGCTTAAAGGCTAACAGCTTCAACCTCGTCACTCAGAAGAGAAAGCAAATTAGCAATGGTGTGAGTCTTTAACCTCCCAAGTGACACACTGCTTCCAACAAGGTCACACCTCCCAAGGCTCTCCACAGTACCACAGTGTTCAATGCCCAAGGCTATGGGAGACATCTCATTCAAGCCACCCACTGCACGTCTTCCAAAAGGAAGAAGATAAAATATCTGGGGTTGTTTCCTCGTTTGAATGTGGGGGGTGTTTTTGGGGTGGGGTGCTGTTTGTGGAGTTTTTTGTATGTTTGTCTTTTTAAGACAGGGTCTCATTTGGAACCTTAAACACAGAGATTCACCTGCCTCTGCTTCCTGAATGCTAGAACTAGGTGTGTACCACCACACCTGGCTATCTGTTTGGGTGTTCTTGCTTTTGTTTTTTGAGACAGAATCTTGCTTAGCCTAACAGGCCTGGAACGTACTATGTAGCCTGGACTTACCTCAAACTCACACCAATTCTCCTTGGCCTCGTGAATGTTGAGATTACAGGCATGAGCCACCACATATGGTAAAGTATGTGTTCAAATGCTACCTCCACTAATGGATTTCCAAAGCTCATTTCCTCCATTCTAGTCCACGCTGGTCCTCTAATTCCCACAACACATCACTCTGTACCAAGTAATCCTAGTATTGTCCAGTCATGCCTTTCTCCATGATTCCACCCACACCCCTAACTCACCTTGGACTCTGTCACATGTTCTACAGAGCGTAACAACAATCAGCAGTCACCGAGAAGCCTCATTGCTTTAAACATGTCCCTGGATCTCAGTCTGCATTCTCCCAAGCAGTAGAAAGGCAGAAAATGAAATTTGGAGGTAAAATTAAAGTATCTTCAATTACCTCTCAGTGAATTAGACGAACCAAGGAGAAATCCCCTTATACTTTTGATTAAAAAAAAAAAAAAAAAAAAAAAAGGCAGAGACACAAAGTGTCTTTCCCACAATGACACAACAGTTAGTGGCAGAAGCTTTTGGCTCAGAATATGGGCCCAGGTTCTCTAGGCTACACTACTCCCTCACTTCCACTGTGAAGACTATAGGACCAAACCTGACATGACCAATACCATACATGTCAGGGCCCATAGAAGTGGCTCTGTTCTATACTGTCTTAAGGTCAGAGAGTTCAAACCTATCCTTGCTCTTTCAAGGTTAAAGGCCTAAGACCTAAAGATCTAAGGTGAAGGATGTTTGGCCTAAGGTGTGGTCGCTGGATG
>NW_023277120.1:14739-28947 GCF_003668045.3 Cricetulus griseus
CTGAATTTCCCCCATTTCCCCTTTCTGGGCATTGTTTCTTCATATGTCCTGTCTTACCACATCTAAAGCAAGTACCAGGACTTCCCCTTTTGTTCCGGGTCAGCTGAACTACAGCAGCTGCAAGGACAGCGTTAGTCAGCGGTCTGCCGAGTTCCCTGCAGACCTTCATCAATGTCTCTATCCCTTTGTTTTTATAAGGGGTGATGGCAGTTTTACACTCTTTGGTACACTGTTCATATACCAACTGCTTTATCAGTGGCATGGAAGCGTCGGAATTCTCAAACACCCTTCCAGAAGCCTCAACCATGCGAGCAACAAAATCAGTGAAAGGCTCCATGGGTCCTTGTATTATTTTTGTAAGGTTGCCCGAGACATAACCCTTATTAGGTATAGATTTCCAGGCTCTAATGGCAATCTGATTTATCTGATCATACAACTGAATCGGGTATCCTGTTTGTTGATTAACAAATACCCTTGGCCGAGCAGCATATCTTTGTCCCAGGCTGCAGCTGGACGCCCGGCAACCCGGTTTGCTGCCACTTGCTCATCTGCAAACTCACTAAGGAACACCTTCCATTCCAGGTACTATCCTGGGCTGAGACAGGCGCGGACTAAGTTGGTCCAGTCAGTGGGCATTATACAAAGCCTGGCAAGGGATTCAACCAGAGCCACAGTGAAAAATGCAGTAATGCCATGAGTCCTCATCAACTTTGCTAGGGCCTTGATATTTTAAAGTCTAAAGGCTCATGATACCTCTGCCCCTGTGAGTCTAAGAATACCGGGCAAGCGAGGCACCACTCTGAGCGAACTTCCCGCCAGACCTGAGGGCAGTGTGAGGCTCCTTCACCACCACCTCCACTATCTCCTTCCTTCATATTGTAAGGAGGTGGCACAGATGGGGTTTCAGCTGGGTTTTCCCTTTCATTTTCAAGCGTGAGGGACCTTTTGAACTCAGGCTTCTCCCTTTTCCCTTTATCCTTTTTACTTTGGTTCTCTCTAGCTGCTTTATCAGTGCTTGGAGTTCCTCTTCATCCTCTGTGTCCCCCTCAGAACTGGAGGTCTCTGTCTCCTCTAATTCCTTAAGACTCGGGTAGATTTTCTCACTGTTAGCTTTCTCAGATCGCTCCTCCTGAAGGGAGTCAAGAGTGGCCTGTCCCTATTTAACTGCCTCACTGCATCTCTTGTCCTCCAGGCAGCCTCTCACTAATCTCCGAACAGAACAGACACCTGGCTTCAGCATCCCCAGTTCCCAAGAAAAATCTAGGTCCCTCCCCAATTTTTCCCATGAAGGAACTGTAAGCTGTCCAGTGTTTGCACACCAGGGTGCTATTATGTCCACCTGCTCTAAAAAATTATCTAGAGTGCTTCGTTTCAGTTTTAAGCCCTTCGAGCGAAGCAACTCATTTAGGGCCACAAAAATTGGGTGCGAGTTTGACGCGCCCATATTTCACACAGTACAAAATTTCCCCCCCTTTTCTCTTTATCTATGGAGAAAGGAAAACTTTATCACCATTCTAGTTGCGGTCCATAGATATTCCCCCCCCCTTTCTCTTTACCTACAGCGAAAGGAAAGCTTTATCACCGCTCTAGTCTCGGTTGGTAGATTTCTGCCCTCTTCACGGGCCCTTAATTTTATCCCTCTTACCTGGGACTTACCAGTGTACTGTCCTGGCTGCAGAAGGTTCTGAGTCTCTTCAGAGGAGGAATTCCCCATATGGGCCACCACTTGTCGATACCGCCTTGACCAGCAAGGAAGACACAACGCTGAGACTCTTCCTTAAGCAGTTTACTCAGGAAACTTAAAACAATCTTCTGACCCCGGGGAAAGCCAGCCCTCAACTTAAATGGCTCTTGGGTAGCCAACCCCAGCAAGCCACATGGTGAATGCCCACAGGTACACACACACACACACACACACACACATATGGAAGCGAAGCGAAGCCAAGTCTCAGGCTAGCAGAAAGGAGAAGCCGGCGCCATCTTTTTACCACAGAGAGCAAGCTTGTCATGCAGCTCTCTACACTTCTCAGGGGCTTCCCTGGTTGGATTATATAGTTTTTAAAAGGTTTTCAGGCAACCATCTAGCATTATTGGCCTGAGTATCAAATATACATGCATGTCCTTTTCCTCAAATGAGGACCGGATCTGGTCCATGCCATTTTTGAGTTAGTGGATCTTTCCATAAGGCCCGAGCATAGTTTTGAGCCCTTGATGGATGCCAGAGGTGATCCGTGGCTGATTTTCATTAAAGTGCTTATCGAAGCAGCTAGCACACAGGAAATCAGGAGTTACATTTAGGTAGCTGTACTTAACTATTGCCACCAGAGTGATTCCCAATGGGACCAAATCATTCTGCAACATGCTGAGTGTCATCGGACGACTTGAACTAGTGCCACTGTTCAGAGTGTCAAAGGTTTTCGAATGGGTCTCACTAGCAGATGTACTTTCACTGCAGTTTGGGAAACTGTGATTCAGTAAGAGCACAGCCCTTACAGTCATCCATGGAAGCTCACAAGCCAAGTTTTGTTAAATTGTTACCTGCAATAGTCAAGACTGACAAAGGCAGTCATTAAATATGATAATACCAGTTTTCAACATTTCCCAAAATTCAACGTACTATGGAGAGTGCAAGCAGCTTCTCATGTGTAGTTGCATCAGCCAAGGTATTTTACCCTTAAAACAGGTGGTGATGTGTATTATTTTTTGTCTTCCACATTGCTGATGTCAATTTGTCCCTCTCCTGTAAACACACACACACACACACACACACACACACACACACACACACAGATGCTCTGGCTGATAATGTAAGTAGCTCTGTGATCAGCTAAGTGACATTTGCCTCCAGTGTTTCAAGTGTTATTTTTATCTAGCACTTGTATAATTGAAAGAAGTCATCATCATGTTTACAAAAATACACCATAATGACACAGAGAAGTAAGGTGAGCAGTACCAGGGGAGTTAGTAAGGATATCATTAATAAGATTCCAATAACTAAAAGTCTGTAAGGGAACTGCCTCTGGTCCCTTTTCTATGAGCAAATCTTATCAAACTTATAGGATGAATGTCTGGGCTTTCTAAAATGAACCATGGACATGTTCTTGACGAAAAGGCAAAAAACTGAATCAAGTCCTTACATTTTACTCAAACTCCTCTTTCCCGAAAGGAAGTGTTTGACTTCCTTAAACAATTTGGCCCATTATTATGGAACAGAATGAGCAGGACTTACCAGGGAATCAGTCACTATTCCCAGACCAACGTCTGTTGCAATCCGGCGAGCAGAACTCAAGGTTTTCCTTGGGGGGGCCTCCGTTCGGCGAAGAGTCCATACCTCAAGCTGCACGGTTGTTCACCACCTGCCCCGGCCAGCGGGGCTCTGGTAATTCGGGGGTCAGAGGTTGACTAAGCCTGAAAATAATGGGCGAGAAAGAAGGAGCGAGACCAAACAGGCTTTCTTGTCAAGGTCTCTCTGTTGAAGTCCAACAAGGAGTTTTTAAAGAGAAAGGAGGAAGCAGAGAAAGAGGAAGTGGGGGAGTTTAGTGGGAAATTACCAATACAGAGTCAAGTAGAAATATAAGGGTATTTAATAGGGAAAAGTCTTACTTACAGAGCGACCTAGCCAGCCGGTGGCAGCAGCCTGTACAGCAAGAAGCAAAAGAGAAACCGAAACCAAAAACGCAGTCCCACTACGTCACACTGACCACGCCCGCCCTCACAAGCCTGGTCAGGCACACCTGCCTAGCCAGCCCCTAAGAATGGCCATGGCTACAGCTTTCCCCTACAGGGAGGAATGAGTGTTAATTGCTCTCAGGCCAGGGCAGGTGTCTGGACCCTCCTGTAGTTATCTCGAACACTAACCTAAGGGGTGGGGTGCTTGATTAATTGGCGGTTAAGCATGGAGGTCGCCAGGCTCTGTAAAGTGGACTTTTATTTCTGACCAGAGCTGGCTCATGACAGCTACCAAACTCGGATCATCAGCCAGCATGTGGATGCACAACTGCCACTGGGCCTCGGCGTGTAGGAGCTCGCACAGGAGCTCAGATCCAGAGCACAGATCACTGGTGTCAGACAACTCTAAGCAGTGACAAAGAGTGGAACAGGAATCAGAACCTGCCTTACCTGGATTGGTGGATGGACATAGAACTGCCACTGGTACTCTGCGTGTAGGAGCCCAAAGCCTAACTTGGATCCAAAGCACAGATCACTGGTGTCAGATGACTCAAGGCAATTACAATGAATGGAACTGGAAACGGCCCCTGGGCTACCTGGGCCAGCAGATGGACACAGAACTGCCACTGGGCCTGGGTGTGTCGAAGCCTGCCATCGAAGTCGGAACAGAATCACAGATCACTGGTGTCAGATGACTTTACGCTGTGTCAATGAATGGAACCAGAAACAGCCCCTGGCCTACTTGGGACAGTGGATGGACACAGAACTGCCACTGTGCCTCAGCAGTTCAGAACCTGTTGCCGAACTCAGATTCTGTGCTGGAAGAGAAACACAGAGCTGCCCCTTGACCTTGGCGTGTCAGAACTCATTGCCGAACTCGGATCCAGTGCACAGATCAAAGGTGTCAGATGACTCGAATCAGTGAAGATACATGGAACTGGAAACAGAACCTTGCTTACCTGGCACGGAGGGTGGATACAGAACTGCCACCAGGTCTCAGAGTCTCATATACCACCACCAAACTTGGATCCTGGGGCAGCATATGGATGCAGAACTGCCGCTGGGCCTCGGCGTGTAGGAGCTCGCCCCCGAGCTTGGATCCTGAGCACAGATCACTGGTGTCAGATGAATATTAGCAGTGACGATGAATGGAACTGGAAACAGAACCTGCCTTACCTGGGCTGGAGGATGGACACAGATCTGCCACTGGGACTTGCAGTATCATATCCCACCTCTGCATCGGATCCTAGGCCAGATTATGGATGGAGAACTACCACTGGGACTTGGTGAGTCAGAGTCTGCCTCCAAAATCGGATCCTGATGTAGCCAGATGGAGGCAGAACTATCACTTGGTCGGTGTTTAAGAGCCTGCCTCTAAACTTGTATCCTGAGCATAGATTACTGCTGTCAGATGTCTCTAGACAGTGACTATGAATGGACCAGAAACGGTCCCTGACCTCCATGGGCCTGCAAATGGACTTAGAACTGCCACTGGGCCACGATGTGTAGGAGCTCACTGCCAAACCTAGATCCAGTGCACAGACCACTGGTGTTAAATGGCTCTAAGCAATGACGACAAATGGAAACAGAAACAGCCCCTGGACTCTCTGTCTGGCTAATGGACAAAGAACTTCCACTGGGACTCAGCATGTCATATTCTGGTACAGCACTCAGATCCTGGGCCTGCAGATGGACTCAGAACTGCCACTGGGCTTTGTTGTGTTGGGGACCACCACAGAAAACGGATACAGAGATGGCAGATAGATGCAGAATTGCCAATTCACTTCGGCATGTCAGAGCCTGTCTCTGAACTTGGATCTGGGCCAGCAGTTTGATGCAGAAATGACACTAGGGTTTGGCTTGTCAGAGCCCACCACAGAACTTGCATTCAGGGACTGCAGATGGTTGCAAAATTGACACTGGGCATAGTAGGTTTGGAGCCAGCCTCTGATGATGCTGTCTCAGCCACATGCACTCTGTCCTGCTTCCAACATCATTTGGTGCACCCAAGTTCGTGCAGTCCAATGATCCTTCAATCTAATCTAAGATCAAATTTAAACCTTCCTGGAAATATCTACCATGCAATACTCAATAGTTCAGTTATGTGTGTCTTTTCATTTTCTTAGTTCATTGATGAACAACCTGTGTAATATGACATTCCTCCATAAAATCATTTGAACAGTTTTTCCAAGGTAACAGTAACTGGAAGGATGCCTTAATCTTGAGATGTATTTCCCATGGTGAGGCCTAAGAAGGCTTGGTACTCCCACTCTCAGAACTCAGAGTCAGCTTGAACTCATGGGCAAGGGCAAAACAAAATGCCTGAACATTCAAGTTGACACAGAATACCTAAAATTGGAGGGACAAATCTGCCGAAGGCATAATTCTGAAAACAAAAAAGATTCAGCGAATGTGGGGTTGGACCTCATCCTTGGGATACACACAAACCTGAAGTGGTGTCTCACCATTTGGTCAGTAGAAGAAAATGATCTCTGCGGATTCCCACTCATCCAAGCATGGGCATGAAGAGAGGTCACAGAGAGAGTCCCTCTCTGGGATTTACATCACCACTGTTGGTATTTTGTTTATGGGAAGGGGAAAGACCATTATGGAAACAGAACAATGAACAATCAAACACCAACCTTAGAAAGTCCATGAACCAAGGATTTTTTGACATGGTTGGGCAGTGGGATTAGGGGAGACAGGAGATGATACGAAGAGGGTCAGAGGATGAGCAGTGAGTAGATGGCAGAGAAGAAGTGGAAAGTGAGAGGGGAGACAGAGAGAGAGAAAGAATAAGAGAGCATGAATGAGTCAGGATGCTCTGCAATGAACAGAGTACTGCCTGAGTGAGTGTATCATGCCAGGTTCCTTTGCCAGGTCAGTCTCATGCCTGGAACTTTCATTCTCACTTTCCTTGACTACTGAATATTGTGGTGTTAGACTTGGAAATTTAGGGATATGGAGTTATCAAGACTGCATCCTGCTGAAGCAGTGGTACTGAACATAATTGGGGGACCATAGAATGTTGTGGTATTACCACATCCTGGAGTATCTGGTTGCTCCCTTCTTTTACAGGGCATGTAGCACTCACTCTGACCTCCAAGAACTCGCCAGATGTCAGCAGTGTAGGAGATGAGGTTAAGATTAGAAAAGAAAATGTTTCTGAAATCCTGGTATCAGAGGGGTGAATGGTAAGATAATGGAATGAATCAGGAGAGAGAGATCACAGATTAGGATGAAAGTAATCTGTGATCATTCAGAGGCTGAATTCTATTTATATGGAGTACATCTTTGTGCCTGTTTGCATGGGTCCCATTCAGCTCCCTGGAACTTACCAGAATCCTTTGTGTCTGCCAAAAACATAATTTGGACTCACCTCTTTATGATAGATAAAACATGGCTGAGAGCATTCTCATTTTGGAATGGGAAGGGTATCTTTAGGACAATAAAAAAGCACTTTAATTTTGCCATTGTAGTGGGATTTGGCATGCTCTTGAGTAATCAGACAGAGAGACAGACACACACAGAGAAAGAAAGAGACACACATGCAAACACAGAAAAGAGCACAGTTAAGGTGCAGACCAGTCCAGATCAATTACAGCAGATTGTATTCACCCAAGTTGCAGAGGAAAACACAGAGGACCAGTGAGAGAGAGAGAGAGAGAGAGAGAGAGAGAGACTTTGGCTTAATTGCAGGCAGGCACATTACTAAGCACGTAGAAATATAAACTACCACCCAGTGTGTAGAGTCATGTTTAGAGAGACACGGACAGTGAGAGACAGAGATACAAAGAGACAGAGACAGTGAGTTATAAAGTTCGAGGTACAGAATGAAATGACAGACTGACTGACACAAGACAGGCCAAGCTTAGTGTAGACTGAGTTATTTGCATACCAGGTCCAGAGGCAGGCTCTGAAAATCCATTAATGTACTTCTTAGGGTATATGACATTCATACACAAATAGGATTGACCGGTTTTTCCACTGTAACAGTAATCGCTAGATTCCCTTAAACATAAGATGTACTAACAATGCCAATTGCTTAAGGTACCTAAGCTGAAGTTCTTCATTCTGATCGAAGATATGGAATTTAAACCTTCCTGGAAGAAGCTACGATGCAAAACTCAACTTATGTTCAATAATGTGTTTGTATTGATTATCTTAGTATGTTGATGCACATCTTGGGGAATGTGACATTCCTCCATAACAGAATTTGAACAGATTTTCCATGGTAAAAGTAACCGGAAGGATGCCTTAATCATAAATTCTATTTCCCATGGGCAACGCCAAAGAAGGCTTGGTACTCCTGATCTCAGAAATCAGAATCATCTTGAACTCATGGACAAGGGTAGAACAAAATGCCTGAACATTCAAGTCGAAATAGAATTCGTAAAAGAGGAAAGGAACTGCCAAAACAAAATGCTGCAAACACAATTATTCAGTGAATGTGGTGTTGGACATCATCCTGGGATTCAAACCGACCTGAAGGGTTGTCTTCCTGTTTGGCCAGTAGGTCTTTGTTTACGTTGAAGGGGAAATTACGAAATTGAAACTGAACACTGACCAATGGAACACCTACCTTAGAAAGTCCAGGACGGTGGATTTCAGACAGGGTTGGAGATGTTGATTGGGGAGAAAGAGAAGAGATGAAGGGTTCAGAGGAATAGCAAGAGCAGAGAGCAGAGAGGAAGTGGACTTTGAGATGGACACGGAGAGTGATGGAGAGAGAGAGAGACAGAGAGAGAGAGAAAGAGAGAGAGAGAGAAAGAGAGAGAGACTTTGGCTTATTTGCAGGCAGAGAGAGAATAAGAGAGCATAAGTGATTTGGGATCTGTCTTTTAAAGGGGTCGTTTAAAGCTGCCTGCAGACTTAGTAACCATGAAAGCCTGGAATGAAAAGAGTACTGCCTGAATGAGTACATTATGTCAGGTTCCTTGGACAGGCCAGCCTGATTCCTGAAAATTTCTTTCCCACTTTCCCTGAATACTGAATGTTGCGTTGTTATAAATGGCAATCATTGAGAGGCTGAATACTATTTATCTGTGGTGCATCTATTTGGACCCGTTTGCATGTGTCCAATTCAGCTCCCTGGAACTTACAGGAATATTTTGTCTTTACCAAAACATAAATTGGAGACCCATCAGATGCCTATTTATGATAGAAGCGACTTGGCTGAAAGCATTCTCATTTTGGAATTGGAAGGGTATCTTTCAGACAATAACAAAGATCCTTAATTTTGCAATGTAGAGAGGTTTAGCATGCATCATGCCAGGTTCCTTATCCAGACCAGTCTGATGCCTGGAACTTTTATTCTCAGTTTCCTTGAATACTGAATATTGTGGTGTTAGACTTTGCAATTCAGAGAATAAAGATAGTGAGTTCTCAAGACTGCATCCTGGTGAATTAGTGGCACCTAACCTAATTAATGGACCAGAGAATGTTGTGGTATTACTAAATCCTTGAGCATCTGGTTGCTCCTTTCTATTGCAGAGCATGTAGCACTCACTCGGTCCTCCAAGAAACTCACCAGATGTCAGCACTGTAGGAGATGAAGTTAAGTTTAGAAAATAAAATGTTTCTGAAATCCTGGTATCACAGGGTTGAATGATCAGATAAGGGAGTGGATCTGGAGAGAGAGATCACAGATTAGGAGGAAAGTAATCTGTGATCACTGAGAGGCTGAATACTCTTTATATTGAGTGCAACTTTGTACCTGTTTGCATGGGTCCCATTCAGCTCCCTGGAACTTACATAAATCCTTTGTGTTTGCCAAAAACATAAATTGTAGACATATACGCTACCTCTTTATTATATAAGCGACTTGTCTGAAAGCATTCTCATTTTGGAATGGGAAGGATACCTTTAGGATAATAAAAAAGCACTTTAATTTTTCCATTTTAGTGTGATTTTTCATACTTTTCAGTAAACGGACAGAGAGACAGACAGACACATACACACACACACACACACACACACACACACACACACACACAAACAGTCCAAGCTTAGTGTAGGCTGAGATATTTTCATACCAGGTGAGGAGTCAGCCTCAAAACTTGTTAATCAAGTATCCTGTCTCTGCTTAATGAACTCTGCCCTGATGATGACAGCATTTCGTTCAACTAAGTATCTGAATTCCAATGATCTTTCAACCTAATCTCAGAAATGGAATTAACACCTTCCTGGAAGAAGCTAAAAATGGAAAACGGACCTTTTTTACAGTAATGTGATTCATATTCTTAGTCTGTTGATGTACTTCTTATGGTATATGATATTCATACACAAATAGGCATTGAACAGTTGTTCCATGGTAACAGTAATCGTTATTTTCCCTCAAAGATAAGATGGACTACCAATGGAAATTGCTGAAAGTACCTAACCTGACATACATGCAGTTCAATGATCTTTCAATCTAAATTAAGAAATGGAATTTAAACCTTCCTGAAAGAATCTAACCATGGAAAACTCACTTTTTTACAGTAATGTGATTCGTTTCATTTTCTTATTCTATTGTATTTCTGAGGGTATTTGACATTCCTCCACAAAAAGGCATGGAATGATTTTTCCACAGTTACTGCAACTGTCAGATTCCCTTAGAAATAAAATGTAATTTCAATGGAGATGCCTGAAGGAGGCTCATTACCCAACATCTCAGAAGAGGGTGTCAGCTGTATATCATGGACAATTGTGTAACAAAAAATACCCAAACAGTTCAGAAGACACAGGGGTGTGAACAGTGGAGGTAAGAAACTCCGAAAGGCATAAATCTGAAACCCACACGTGATTCAGTGATCGTGGTGAGGACCTCATCCTTGGGAAACATACTGACCTAATAGCATGTTTCACTGTTTGGTTACTGTCAGAAAAACATCTCTGTGATGTCCCACTCAACCAAGCATGGGTACTGAGAGTACCCATGAGAGAGACAGAGCCTCCATTGCTTTCACAGTTCAAGAGTGGGTCATTTGTTTAGGTCGAAGGGGAAAGATTGATATGGATATGAAACCCTGAGCAATGGAACACGAATCTTAGAATGTCCATGAACTTTAGATTTTCTGACATGTTTGGGGGAGGGAATTAGGGAGACAGGAGTAGTGAAGATAAGGGTCAGAGGAAGATACCAGAGAGCAGATAGCACAGACTAATTGGAAGGTGACAGAGAGAATAATGAATCAGGTGTTGGAATGGATCTGTCAGTTAAAGGGTCCTATAAACCTGCCTGCAGACTTATTACCGATGGAACCCTGGACTGAACAGAATGCTGGCAGAGGGAGTGCACCCATGCAGGTGTCAAGGGCAGGTAGCATGATGCCAGGACCTTTCATTCACTCCTTCATTTATTATGGATATTTGGTGTCTTAGACCTGGAAACTTTGGGAATAATGATGTCGAGATCTCAAGGTTGCCTCTTTTTGATGAAAGGGCATTCACCAAATTTGGAGGTCCTGAGAATAGTGGGGTACTACCAGATCCTGGAATACCTAGTTGCTCCATGGATTTCCAGAATGTGTGGCCCTGTCTTGGGCATCCTAAGCCTCTTCAGATGTCATAGGTGTAGGAAATGAGGTTAAGTTTAGAAAACAAAATAATTCTTAAGTCCTGATGACAGAGAGGTGCATGGTCAAATGAGGGAGTGTCATCCCAGGGAAAGGTACCAGATGAGGAGGAGAGGAATCTGGGATCATTGAGGGAATGAATACTATTTATCTGGAGTGAATCTATGTACATTTTTGCATGGCTCCCATTCAGTTCACTGGCACTTAAAGAAAACTTTGGGTTTACAAAAAAAAATTGGAGACACATCAGCTGCCTTTTTTGATAGAAAAAACTTGGCTGAAAGCATTAACATGTTTGAAAACGAAGGGCATCTATAGGAAAATAAAAAATTACCTTCATTTTGCAATTTTACAGTGGTTTAGCATGCACTTCAATACTCTGATGGAGAGACAGGAACACAGCAAGAGAGACATATGCAGAAAGATATACAAACGTATCAGATTTGGTAGAGAACAGTCCTAAGCATGTCCAGAGCTGCTGGTATTCATACAGGTTGCAGAGGCATAGGCAGAATTCAAGAGAGTGAGTGTGAGACATGGAGATAAAGGGGGGGAGGGAGAGAGGGAGGAATAGAGAGAGAGAGAGAGACAGACAGACAGACAGACAGACAGAGCAAAGAGGCTCTGTTAGCAGGCAGGTCCAGTGCAATTCAGGTAGTGTTGTACCGGCACACCAGGGTGAAGAGACATACACAGTGAGACAGTGAAAGTGAGTGATAGTTAGAGATGAAAATTCAAACAGACAGAGACACACAGAGACAACCATGGCTTAGAGTATGCTGAGATGTATGAATACCAGGTCCACGTGTTGGTCCTATCATACTCAAGGATGATGCTGTCTCTTCCTCATGAACTCTGTCCTGCTTCTTACATCATTTGCTGCACCCAAGTACCTCAGTCCAACGATCCTTCAATGTAATCTAAGATATCTAATTTAAATCTTCCTGGAAAGAAGCTACCATGAAATATCCAAATTTGGTTCAGTTTTGTGTGTCTTTTCATTTTCTTCGTGCAATGATGCACAACCTGGTTAATATGACATTCCTTAACAAATGCATTTGAGCAGTATTTCCCTTGTAACAGTAACCGGAAGGATGCCTTAATCATAAGATGTATTTTCCATGGGTGAGGCCCAATCTCAGAGTCAGCTGGAACTCATGGGCAAGGGCAAAACAAAATTCCTGAACATTCAAGTTGACACAGAATACCTAAAATTGGAAGGAAGAAACTGCCGAAGGTATAATGCTGAAAACAGAAATGATTCAGCGAATGTGGTGTTCAACCTCATCCTTGGGATACAAAAGGTCCGGAAAGGGTGTCTGCCCATTTGGTCAGTCCGAAAAAAGTGATCTCTGCAGTTTCCTGCTCACCCTTGCATGGGCATGGAGAGGGATCACAGAGAGAGACTCTCCCTGGCTTTCAAAGCAATAGTGTTCGTCGTTTGTTTACATTGAATCGGAAAGTACGAAATGAAAACTGAACACTGAGCAATGTACCACCTAATTAGAAAGTCCGAGAAGGAAGTATTTCAGACAGATGTTGATTGGGGGACACATGAGAAGGGATGAAGGGGGTCAGCAGAATAGTGAAAAGCGGGGAGCAGAGAGGAAGTGGAAGTTGAAATGGACAGGGAGACAGACAGAGAGAGAGACAGAGACAGAGACAAAGATGGGGAGACAGATGGAGATGGAGAGATAGACACACAGAGAGACAGAGACAGAGAGAGAAACAGATACAGAGAGACAGAAACACACAGACACCCACAGAAACAGCCACAGCCACACAGAGACAGAGACACAGAGAGTCAGGGACACAGACAGACACACAGATAGACAGAAAGTCACACAGACAGACAGACAGGCACAAACACACACAGAGACATACAGACACACAGACACACAGACACACAGAGACAGACACATAAACACACATAGACACGCAGACACACACACACAGTCAGAGACACACACAAAGACAGACACACAGTGACACAGAGAGACACACAATTAGACAGACACACAAACAATAGTGTTGGTCTTTTGTTTACATTGAAGGGGAAAGTAGGAAATGAAAACGGAACACTGAGCAATGAACAGCTACCTTAGAAAGTCCAAGAACAGAGGATTTCAGACAGTCTTGGAGATGTTATTGGGGGAGACAGCAAAGAGACAGAGGGGGTCAGAAGAATAGCAAAGCACAGAGAGCAGAGAGGAAGTGGAAGTTGAGATGGACAGGGACAGCAAGGGCGAGAGTGAGAGAGTAGATGAGAGAGAAAAAGAGAGAGAGAGAGAGAGATTAGGAGAGCATAAGTGGTTTGGGGTCTGTCTTTTAAAGGGGTCCTATAAACCTACTAGCAGACTTCATAACCATGGAAGCCTGGACTGAACAGAGTACTGCCTGAGTAGTGAGTGCATCATGCCAAGTGCCTTGGACAGACCAGCCTGATGCCTGCACATTTTATTCCCATTTCTGTAAATAGTGAATGATGCGGCGTGTTAGAAATGGCAATTTAGGGAATAAGGATATCGATTTATAAAGACTGCATATTGCTGAAATAGGACATTGACCATCATTGGGGAGCTGAGAAGGTTTTTGGTACTACCACATCCTAGAGTATCTGTGTGTTCCTTCCGTGGACAGGCAAGATACATTCGTTCCCTCCTAGACTTTGCCAGATGTCAGTAGTATAGGAGATGAGGTTAAGTTTAGAAAAGAAAATGCTTCTGAATTCCTGTTATCACTGGGGTGAGTGGTCAGATGATGGAGTGGTTCCAGAGAGAGAGATCCAAGATGAGGAGGAAAGGAGTCTGGGATCATTGAGAGGCTGAATACTATTCATCTGTGGTGCGTCTATATGGACCTGTTTGCATGTGTCCAATTCAACTCCCTGGAACTTACACGAATATTTTGGGTTTAACAAAAAATGTAAATTAGAGACACATCAGCTGCCTCTTTATGATAGAATCTACATGGTTGAAAA
>NW_023277121.1:0-28855 GCF_003668045.3 Cricetulus griseus
GCACCTTCATTCCATGCTACCACACTCAGAGACTGGTAAACAGCTTAATAATGTCTTCAGTTCGAGACTTGTTCCAAAACAGAAAAGAAAAACCATGAACTATTACAGAGTGACAGTTACTTTTTCCTTTTCCTGTGTTCGGGGAATCTGTTATTCCAGCAGATGGTGGTTATGTCTTCAATGTAGGTTATTGACTTCAGCACCTGCTTTACATTTTGCACAGGCATTTTAAATTGAGTCTGATCATTAATTAAAACAAAACTGACACCTGTATTTGAAAGAGTGGGTGGAATCTGAGTGGTAGCTACAGCTGAAAGTATTTCTCATGCTGGGCACATATGATAGTCCTCCTACAGCCATGGTGCAGTAGGAGACTGATGCCATATGTCAATATCTATTTCCACTATTCACAATTTTGCATTGTCTCTCAAGCTTATTTTGAACAGTAAATTTCATCTTTTGGATTCACTGTCAAATGCTATGTACTCAAACCTAAAGATGATATTCCTGCATCCAATTTAATACTTGTTGTTAATGAAGACACTTCAATTCCAACCACCCAAGTTTTTTGTGTTTGCATAAAGTTTTTGTGTTTGATATGATTGTTTGCATAATCCATCTAAATATGAGTACCTTTTCTTACCAGTTCTCCTTGAGTTCATTTGTTCAAATATATACATTATGAACTCATATTATGTGATAATACACTGAGTTTCAAATGCATCCTATATTGACTATCTTGATTCTTTTAATGAAGTGCATACTGTTAATTCACATTTCAATTTAATATAGAATATTTCATATTTCCCAAATTTTTTCTTGAATTTTTTTCTAGGTTGGTAGATATTCAGAGATTATTGATTCCTGCCATGGATATGAGGTTACAGAAATTCAAGATGCAAATAGGGAGAGTTAAAGGTTTCTCACCTCATTGTCATATTAGTATGGACTAGATTGATAACATTTTTTAAATAAATATTATTTAGATTAGAAATGACATTATTTTACATTTCAATCCCAGTTTCCTCTCCCTCCCATCCTCCCATCCTCCCCACAGTAGCCGCATCCCAACCACCATCTACTCCCCAGAGAGGGTAAGGCCTTCCATGAAGGGTCATCAAAATATGTGAAGTCTTTTGGGACAGGGCCTATGCCCTCTCCTGGGTATCTTGGCTAAGAAAGTATCCCCCCATGGGAAATGGGCTCCGGAAGTCTACTGGTGCATTAGGGATACATCCTGGTTCCAATGCCAGAGGCCGCATAGATTTCCCAATGCTCCTAGCTCACACCCATGTTTGGAGGGTCCTGGTTTCATCCTCTGTTGGTTGTCAGTTACCACATTCTCAGGTCATAGGTGTCTATGGGTTTTCTCAGTGTGGTTTTTTTCCCTTTATTCGACTTTCCTCTGTCTCTGTAGCTGGATTCCAGGAATTTGGCTCAGTGCTTAGCTGTTTTTCTCTGCTTCTGCTACCATCAGCTACTGAATGAAGGTTCTAGGATGGTATTTAAGGCAGTCATCATTCTTAATATAGGGGAAAGACATTTAAGGTAGCCAATCCACTACTGCTTAGGTTCCTAGTGGGGTCATCGTTTTGGATTTTCCTTTAGCATAGACTTCATAAAGTGAGGCCAACATCCATACATCTGCCACTACTCGCTATGTTCTAGGTGTCATATGATGAGACCTATGAAGATTGTAGTGGGACAGCTATGGAACTGATGGGGTGGTTCCCCTGAATGACTTTGGTCAACTGAAGATTTTATACTATGGCAGAAATCTGTCTAATCATATGTGGCACATTGGTGTTCTTTAAGCAGTAAGCACCTGGAGGAGGGAGGATGGCTGAGAGGGTAATGCCCTTAAATGCAAGCCTAGTACTTAGGTTTGAAACCACAGCATGATAGAAGTCACATGGAATGTCCAACCACTGTCATGGACACCTGTACAGAAAGAAATGGAGACCAGAGTATGTTTGGTATCTGTGGGGTCAGACAGATTGGTGTATAATGACAATTTTCAAATGTAAAACTCAAGAACTTAATACTAAATCCTGTGTTTTCCCTCATGATATGAATCTAAAGGAAAATACACAAAATTCAGATAATTACACACACGCCCCACACACAAAAAAAAGAGAGAATGCAAAATATACAAAAGAGGCATTGTTCTATTTTATTTAGTTAGTATATGCCAGGCAAAAATTATAGGATACTTCTGGTGCTAGAAATATGTTAGGGAACTGACAAATGTCTCATCTTCTATGCTGAGAAATGACAATAAATATGACAATAGATGAAGAAATCCAGGAGATACAAGCCACATTTTCAATGGCTTCCCGTTGTTTAGAGGCTATATGATTCTTCATGTGAAGATAGCACATCAATTCTGTAGCACAGCAAATCTCTCCTGAGGAACGTCCATACTTTAGTCTGATTTGTGGCAATGCCTCATATGCTGGTGATATGTGGATGACTGTCGGAAGTTACAGTTACATTTGGAGCAGGTGTAGGGCTTCTCTCCTGTATGGATTCTTTCATGAGCTAACAGATTAGTTTTATGGCTAAATGACCTTCCACATGTATTACAGGTGAAAGGTTTGAATGCCTGGTGTATCACCGAATGGACTTTCAGGTCTGATTGGTTAAAGAAGGACTTATGACACCTTTTACACAAAAAGGACCTCTCCTTCCTGTGTCTCCTCTTGTGGGCTGAAAGCTGAGAGGGATATCTGAATGTTCTGAGACATTCCACACATTGGTATGTCTTTGGCACTCTGCTGCTTCTCTCTTGGTGACTCTCCCATGTGTGGTCTGTCTCACAATTCTGAGAGTCTCCAGTCTTCTCTGCTCTGGTGATAATCCCTGGTTGTGGTTGCTCCACAGGAACCACAACCTCTGGTTGGTCCTTTTCTTTGAGGACATTTACAGAAGAAGATCCACTCAGAGAAACTTGATGGTGCCTGGAACATCTAAAATCCTGAGAGACTCCTTCAGAATCACCTCTCTCCTCAGTCTCGGGACAATTATCGTTTTCAATAATTACAAGTGACTCCATCTCATTTCCAGGACTCCTATCGCTGGTATTTACTTTACTGAGATTAAGCGGATTGTTGTAGCCGTCTCCACTGTCTTCATGTCCTGTTGAAATAAGACATTCAATGAAAGAGTGCCCAAGAAGTGGTTCCCACCCAACTTCCCTCTTCTGTACCACTTCTTGACACTCACTAGTTGGCAATATCTTGTTTAGTGGACTCTGCAATGTCGTCCTTTTATTCTCCTGTGTTGATGTTGTTGAGGATTTCATTTCTTTTAGTAGATTGATGACCTCATTTAAGGACATGTGCCCAGGAAATAGTCCTTCCTCTCCTTGCATGGAGACATGAAACTGTGCACAAAGAAAGATGATCATAATCATTGAATCTGGAGTTTAGAGAAAAGTAGCCCTCCCAATGATGGCATGGGATCACTGGAATTTGTGTTAGCTCATTTTTCTATGTCTCTTCTCTCTTATGGTGTTATCCTTACATGCAGCTACTGTTCTCTAAAGTAACTATTCTCACTGTATTTTCAAATTTGAGGCATTTTTCTCAAGGAAAAGGTAAGATTAGATTTCTCTGGTATCCAGCCATACCATTTCCTTCAAATGACTAGTGCATTGAATGATGAAAGATTAGGTTGGTTCAATCTCAAAAATGGGACCATACTTGTTAGTAAATTCTTCTGGTTGCAAGGATTGTCCCCATCTCACCCAATGTATGGCAAGTACAAGAAAACATGGTGTCTTAATGAGTAGTCACCATGGCCGGGTAGGACAAATTAACAAGGGTGTCTGGAGAGGGGAATTGTCAACAGAGCCTGTAAAACCACCAAAGCCTTGACTGTGGTTCTGCCATGTCTTTTGTCAATTGAAGTGAGTTGTCTGCTCTGACAAAGTTTTTCCGTTTAAAAACAACAACAAATGGTATGCTAGTGTTTCTTTGTATCTACTAAATCTGTAGCTAATAATTTTCACTATTATATGCTACCCAGTATCTGTAGCTACTACTTTGTGCCCAGAACCTGTATATATTCTCTATATTCTTTCACTGAGGGTGGTTGCTACTCTGGATAAAGCTCCTAATTTAGCATTAATCTGCTGATTAGTCATGTTGGATTCTTTCTGAAATCCATAGGGTATGTATAAAAATTTTGCAATAGCTGCCATTTTGGTATCCTGACTTAGTTTGCCAATTGTCGCTTTTTGTGCTGAGGCTGTTGACTCCTGCATTTTCACTCAGAAAGCTGAGGAGTTCCTTTCCCCCGCTCTCAGCCAATAGTCTGTCAGTGGTGCTTTTATCTCGAAATGTCAGTCACTTTGCTGTGTGTGGTGGGTCAATTTCCAATTTGAGTTGCTATAATTTGTGTTTGAAGTGTAACTAGAACCATCATTTTCCTAAAAAACCCTTGGCATCTTAGCTGTATTGTTAAAGGGTCTTGGTTACTTATTGTAGAGTCATTAACACAATATACCACTAACTGAAACACTTGTAACACATACAAGGACTCCACATAGACACATTGTCTCTGCTGTTAAGAACATGACTGGATATCATGGAGGCATTTTACTTGGAATACATTTCAATCATTAAATTATGAATTAAAAAGAAATCAAAGGAGTGAAATGGTCAATAGAAAACTGTGAAATTATAATTAGTGTATAGATCAAGTACCTCAAGTAAACAGCATGGTGAAATGGTGGATAATTTTAAGAGAGCACTTGAAAACTAAGGAAGGGAACATCCCTGACTTCTAGGCCCTAATTGGCATCATAGAATGTAAATCCAGTAACTGATGGAAGCAAATGCAGTGATCTACTGCCAGGCTTTGGGCTGAACTATGGTGGGACATTTTGAACAAGGGGGCTTGAGAGCATAATGTTGAAAACCATCGAGACAGCTGATGTGAACTAGCAAGTGCTCAGGGACAATGGACTCTCAATTGGTGAACCTTCTTGAGAATGAACAAAACTGTGCATGACACTTATGTGGCTTGATCTATTTGAGAGAGCAGTTTTAGAGGGAGCAGTACATATCCCAGTACATAAACTGGCATTTGGATTCAATTCCCTATTTGGGATACCTTGCTCAGCATTGTTGCAGAGGAGAGCACATTGTCCTTGTCTCTATTTGGTATGCCAGACTTTGTTGATTGCCCAAGGAAGGCCTTATCGACATGGAGGAGTGGAGGGCAGTGGGAAGAAGGCCAGTGGGAGAGAATGAAGTGGGAGGAACTGGAGATGCTATGTAAAATGAAAAATGCATTTTATATTAAAAAGGATGGCAGGAGGAGTATAATTCCGGTGAGTCCCACTCAAACCAGTCCTCCAAATCAAAACCTATCTCAAATGAAAAGAAGCCAATCAAAAACAAGTAACAATCAAGCAAACCAATCTAGAAATAAGCAAATTAAAAGGTTTAAAGCAATTAGAAGTGGTTTTAAGACTGACATTTAAACTCGTTTGCATTGGCAACATAGCAAACATCAATAGGTACAAAAAATGAAATAATCCCCTGTGTCTTATCAGACCACCATGCATTAATGTTTAAATTACAAAACAACACAAATTGCAGAAAACCTGCTAACTCATGGAAATTGAACAACATGCAATCGCACCATTCCTGGGTCATGGAAGAAATAAAGAAAGAAATTAAACAATTCCCAGAATTCAGTGAAAATGATGATACAACATACCCAATTGTATGGGAGACTTTGAAAGCAGCCCTAAGAGGAAAGTTCATAGCTCTAAGTGCTCACATGAAGAAACTTGAGAATAGTCACACAGAGAGTTGACATCAAGCTAGAAGCCCTAGAACAAATGGAAGTAAATTCACCCTGGAAGAGTAGACCACAGGAAATAAGCAAACTGAGGGCAGATATCAATAAAGTCAAAACAAAGAAAACAGTTCAAAGAATCAATGTAACAAAGAGTTGGTACATGGAGAAAATCAACAAGATAGACAAACCTCTATCCAAACTAACCCAAAGGCAGACAGAGAACATTAAAATTAACAAAATCAACAATTAACAATTAACAATGGAAACTGAAGAATCCAAAGAATCTTCAGGTCATACTTTGAAAACCTGTACTCCACAAAGTTGGAAAATTTAAAGGAAAAGGCCAATTTTCTGGACAGTTATCACTTACCAAAATTGAATCAAGAACAGATAAGCAACTTAAACAGACCTATAACTTCTAAGGAAATAGAAGCAGTTATCAGGAAGTCTCACAACCAAAAGGAGCCCAGGGCTAGATGGCGTCAGTGCAGATTTCTACAAGAAATTCAAAGAAGAGCTAATACCAATACTGCTCAAATTGTTCCACACAATAGAGGCAAATAGTTCATTGCCAAACACTTTTCATGTGGCTACAATTAACTTGGTACCCAATCTACACAAAGACACATCTAAAAAAACAGAACTACAGACCAATATCCCTCATGAACATAGATGCAAAAAATAATCAAATAATGGCACAGAACCAAAAAGACAATTCTCAGTAGTGGGATCTAAAATGCCTAAAAGACACATAAGAAAGCATTCAGCATCCTTAGATACCCGGGAAATGCAAATAAAAACAACTCTGAGATACCATTTACTCCTGTCAGAATGGCTGAAATCAAAAACACCAATGGTAGGTTATGCTGTAGAGGATGTGGAGAAGGGGGAACACTACTCCACAGGTGGGAGTGCCAACATGTACAGCCACTTTGGAAATCAGTATGGTGATTCCTCAGGGAAATGGGTATAAGTCTACCACATAATCCACCAATTCCACTAATAGGCATACACCTATAAGAATCACATTCATACAACAAGAACATCTGTTCAACGATGTTCATAGCAACATTATTTGCAATAGCCAGAAACTGGAAGCAGCCTAGATGACCCTCAACTGAATAATGGATAAAGAAAATGTGGTGCATTTAAACAATGGAGTACTACTCAGCAGAAAAAACAATGGAATCTTGAAATTTGCAACCAAATAGATGGAACTAGAAAAACCATTCTGAGTCAGGTAACCCAGTTCTAAAATACAGTCAAGGTATGTACTCACTCATATTTGGATTTTTGACATAAAATAAAGGATTGCCTGGCTCAGACCATGCTGCCAGAGAGGCTGGTAGACAAGGAGGACCCTAAGAGAGACATATATGGACACCTGGAGCAGGGAAATGGGACAAGATCTTCTGAGCAAATTTGGAGCATGGGAGAGCAGAGAGGGAACTAAGAGAAAGAGAAGGGGAGAATAAGAGTGGTGAGGAAGACATGGTGGGCCTGGAGGTTGAGTTGGGGGAAGAACATAAGAGAGCAAGATAAGATATAGTATTAGTAGAGGGAGACATTATAGGTTTAAAGAGAAATCAGGCACTAGGGAAATGTTTGGAGAGCTACAAAGATGACACCAACTAACAATCTAAGCAACAGAGGAGAGGCTACCTTAAATGCTCTCTCCTGATAATGAGATTGGTGACTAACTTATGTGCCATCCTATGGTGTTCATTCAGCAGCTGGCAGAAGTATAACCAGACACCCACAGCTAAACACTGAACTGAACTGGAATCCAGTTGCAGAGAAGGAAGAGTGATGAGCAAATGGGTCCATACCGGGCTATTGAAACCCACAGAAACAGATGTTCTGAACAAGGGTGGGCCCTTGGTCTTCAGATTGATAGCTGGGAAACCAGCATGGGACTGATCCAGACCCCCTGAATGTGAGTGTCAGTGAGGAGACCTTGGAAATCCATGGGGCCTCTTGTACTGAATCAGTACTTATCCCTAGCATAGGAATGGACTTTGGGAGCCAATCCCCCATGGAGGGATACTCCCTGAGCTTAAACTCAAGGGGGTTGGCTTAGACCCAATCCCAAAGATTATGACAGATTCTGAAGACCCCCATGGAAGGCCTCACCATCCTTGGGAAGCAAAAAGGGTATGGGATATGTAGGGTGTTATTAAGGGTGGCAGGGGAGGAAGGGAGTGACAGTGAACTGAGATTGACATGTAAAATAATTTTCTTTCTAATAAAAATATGTTTGAATGGGAAGTTATGAATTTCACTGGTTGGCAATATCTGGCAATTATTGATGACCCAGATATTGAAAGAATATTTGATGAAATTACATCTACATGAAGACTTTTAAAAAACCTTGCGTTGCAGCACCATAACTCATAAAGTCATTACTTGTTGGTATGTCAATGTTCATTATTTAATTCAGAACTATTTCATCATCAGACATCATGGTCTACCGTCATGAAAATTCTTTTTTATACACAGGGGATCTTAATAGAATGTAGTAGACATTTTAGGAAACCATTAGCTCACTAGGATCCCTAGTTTCTGCCTTCCAGGTTCTGGGATCACAGGATTGTACTCACAGCCATAATTTTGAAAATGTGCTGATTTCCATGTCAGTAACCCATGATTCAAATGTAAACACATCCCTAAGCCAGCCATCTTAAAATATCAGTGTATTTCTTCTAAACCCCCAAGGGATTTTGTCAAGTGTTTCTCCCAGTCTTTCTGCCACCATGTAAATTAATTAAATATAATTATTAAAATCATACAATTCATGGGCTTGTTTCTGTTTCATTCCCATGAACGTAGAGTAGTAAAAAAACTCCATTTTAAATAGTTTGGTGTCGTCATACAGCCTAACCCACAAAATATCTACAACTTCCTAGTTTTCCCAACATGCAAATGATTGTCTTGACTCCTGACTTAATCAACTCTCACTCCGGGTACTCACCATTTTAGGAGGCTCCACACACTCATCTGTCAAAGTCTCCATGAATTTCACCATGTTTCTTCCACTAGACTCCCACTTCTCTTTCATGGCAATCTTGTCTTTGTAGTGCCCAGTTTTAAAAAATTGCTCCATGACCAATTGAGAAATCATCTGTTCCTTGGTTTGTTTTTCTGGCTGCAACCAGGAGGTGAACATTTCCCAAAGATATAGTAACTCCTGCTTTGCACAGGAGCCATTGCCAATTGGGGGAATGTTCACCTCAGAAACAGGGGAATTAGAGTTGTCTTCTTTGAACTGCACAGGTGAAGCCTGTGTTGGGATGAACTCCGTTTTCTCTAATCCACAGTCATTTTCTGGTGACCTGGTCTCAAGTGATTCTCTCTGCAATGAAGCCATTCTACTGGGAATCCTCAGGAGAATTCAACTATAGTATTGAAGTATCTGTCTTATGATAGGAAGATCTGTAAAAGCAATGTGTGGATGTGTTAGAGCTAAAAATTAAAAATATACATAAATAAATCAAAAGGCAAGTAATAGCCTTGTCAATAATGGTTCCTGTTTCAGTTAGGGTTTAACACTGTTAACACTGTTTACACTGTTGCAGTGTTAAGCAATAATCATAACCATGACAACTCTTATAAAGGATACATTTGACTGTGGTGGCTCACTTACAGTTCACAACTTCTGTCTATAATGGAAGGGATTGTGGAAACATAAAGACAGAGGTGGTGCTGGAGCTGAGACTGCTACATCTTTTTCTTGTTGATTTCCCAATAATTTCTTTTATGTGAAACCCATCTTTTCTCATTTTACATACCAATCCCAGTAACCACTTCATCCCCTCCTGCTGTTCCCCTCATGTCCACCCAACACCAAGTCCCCATCCACTCTTCAGAGAAGGTAAGTTTTCCCAAGTGAGTGAAGCATGTCTGGCACATCTGTGGCCCGTGACAGTGGCACCTGGATTTATCCATAGTGCTTGAACTTGATTTTCAGAGACAAAAAATACTCCTAAATCTTACAGGCAATTGGAAATAAACTGATTCCTCAGTATATGAAACCTCAAAATTCATCTCCACAATGAAAGTCTTCATGCCAAAGGTGTGGTCCAGATTAAGGGTGTTCCCTCCAACCTCAAGGTCTGGATTAAAGGTGTGTGTCATGCAGTCTTCTCTAACAAGTCCTTTCCTCCCAATAGTGATACTTCTTATGATATTATGGAGACCCAATACAGTCAAACTACCAGAGTTCCACCATTTCCACACACAAATACTTAATCATAGTCCTACACAATTTACTCTACAGACAAGAAACAGGAGAATATGTCACTACAACAATACATGATTCATCAGGGTGAAAAATCCAGGATTGAGGATGGGAAGACCTGAAATAAGAAACCCCATGTTGTGAGGTATGTCAAGGGTATATGTTCACCCCTTTAAATTGTGAAGATTTTGTTTCTGCACCTCAATTTTTTGTTTTTTTTTTGTTTTTCAAGACAGGGTTTCTCTGTGTAGCTTTGGAGCCTGTCCTGGCACTTGCTCTGGAGACCAGGCTGCCTTCGAAGTCAGAGAGTTCCGCCTGATTCTGCCTCCTGAATTCTGGGATTAAAGGCGTGTGCCACCAACGCCCGGCCTACACCTCAAATTTTAAGGTTTTCCCTTGTCTCCCATTTCAAAGGACTATAGTGTAACACTTTAATAAGAAAATCATTAAAAGTGAATGCCCAATGTCTAGGCATTGGTGGCACATATCTTGAATCCCAGCACTCCGGAGGCAGAGCCACATTGATCTCTGTGAGATCCAAGCCAAATAGGCTCCAAAGGAACACAGAGAAAATGGATCTCAAAATATCAAAAAAGAATAAGTAAAATGGAATGACCATCAAGCTGGGGTTCTTAGGATAGCAAAGAGATGTTCATATAGGAAGACAGCAATTCCTAATATTCAGGGTTTTAAAGGTTATATCCTTTATCAGAATGGTTTTCCAGCTGTGTAGCTGTGTTTTAGGACTTTCATCTGAGCACTCAGAAGGCAGAGGTTGGTTTATCTTTAGACAGACTGGTCTACTAGTCTACAGACCTAGTTCCATGACAGCCAGAGCTCTTACACAGAGAAACTCTGCCTCCAACCTCCAAAACCAAACAAATGAAAAATAAAATAACAAAAGAAAAAACAAAAAATGATGGTTACCCAATGACCACACTGTATCTCTGTGATTTCACAGTACTTGTGAGCAGCTTTTCCCACAACTCAAAACAATGACAAAAAACACACTACTCAAGCCACCAAGCAGGGGAATGTTACTATTCTCCAAACTTACCTCTGTCTAGGATGAATTTCAAGGTAATTTCAGGAAGCAATAGGAAAGGATGTGTCTTCAAGCCTCTGCTGTGCTGTGCTCGGACTGAGGTTCTCAGCAAGTTCACTTCCTTTTATGCTGCCTGGCTTCAGAGTCAATCAATGATGCTAATGATTTGAGAATGAGATTAGACCACACCTCCTGTACCTGGGTGTGGCAGTCAGGACTTGATTCCTATGAATCACTAAGTGGAGCAGCAGGATCTAAAGGGCAAAGACAACCTAAATGCCTAGGAAGAACAAGATCAGCCTGTTGTATGATAATAGATTGAGCCAAACTAGAGGGAAAACAGTAAAATACCATGCTAGCTAGGGATGGAAAAGTCCCTTTCCCATCTGCTTGAATTGCAGATGGAATCCTAGCCCAGGCCCAGCTCAGCATCTTTATGTAAATCTTGATGATGCCATGGAAGGACTAGACATCCAAAGAAATCATAGTCAGTCACTGTTGTGAAAGGGAACCATACCACACTAAAAGGAAATATCAAGATTGTCATGTATCTACAATGACTTGTTGCCTATAGATCATTGTAAGCTGATTAATATTTTCTCATATCCAGATAGTTTGGAATTCCAATGAACAACATAACCACTTGGCAGTGGAATAATACAGAGAACAAGAGGCACCCAGGAGTTACCTGAAGCACAAAGAAGACAGTCTTTATCAAGCTCACCTCTATGGGCATGTAATGTTGCATTATTTTTGGAGTACATGATGTATGAGAGACATGATACAAAGATTGTACTCTGTGGGGGTTATTAAAATGTGTATCCAAAAAGCAGATTTTTCTGTCTTTTTTCATTACTTTTCTTTTTTGGGTTTTTTAGGCTTTTTTTTAAAATGTGATGTGGATGAGAATGATTTTGCACTCCAATTCTATCATTTCAAACTACTCAGTGTTGGCTCCCACAGCTGTTTGGAATCCTTTTTAGTTTTCTGTCTGTTATGTATTTTTGTTGTTGTTACTGTTCTGTGTTTTAAGAATTTGTTTCATTGTTTATCCCAGTCTGGACTTGAACTCCTATGGAGACTAGCTAGACCTCAAACTCATAAATACGTGCCCTATGTATTGAAGATCTGGGATGACATACTTGTGCCCTTATAGGTGACCTTCTCTAAACATGCTAATTATTATGTTCAATTGGGACACCTGATTTATGTGTTTATTTTTCTTCCCCCATTTGTTGTCATCTATCAAAATATACTGAACCTCAACAGACAAAGGTCAGTGACTACAATTTATGAAGTCTAGTCTTCCAAAACCACAACACTAAGAATTTTGACTGCTGAAATTTAAGCTGCTGTACTCCTGGGAGAACAAAAAATTTCACATAGTAGGAAAGACCTGAAAGTTGTACAAATGGATTAGCCAAAAGGTGCAAAACTGATTGAAACTTCAATATAAATATTGCATGATTTACCTACACTGATATTCATTCCTATTGTTTATATAGTATATTTTAACAAATTAAATCATTTTTCATCTGAAGAAGTATTTGTCTGAAAATATTTGTTTTCATGAGAATAATAAACATACCAATGAGTGTCACTATTCACTGCCTTCACCTTTAATCTAGGCAATTAAATCCCTGCACACACCTTTAATCTAGGCACACACCTTTAATCCCTGCACAGATCTTTCCTCAGAATACTAAGCAAACATATGCAGATGGATCTTTGTGAGCTTGAGCCCAGCCTAGACTGCATAGTGTGTTCCTGTAGCTTATTCTAAAGAGACAGAAAGTCTCTTTAGAGACTTAAAACAACAGTAAGCAGAAAAAGAAAACAGTCTCTTGAAGTAGTGATGTAGCCCTGTAACCCCAAAATTGCAGAGTAGAAGCCGTAATATTAGAGTGCAAGGTCATTGATGAGTTTGGGTGGATACTTAGCTGTCAGAAATCCAGTTTTACAAAAAAAGCCCACAAATTTAAAAGCCATTCTGAGCCAGGTGTTGGTGGCGCACACCTTTAATCCCAACTCTTGGGAGGCAGAGGCGGGTGGATCTCTGTGAGTTCGGGGCCAGCCTGGTCTACAAGAGCAAGTGCCAGGACATCCTCCAAAGCCATAGAGAATCCCTGTCTTGAAAAACCAAATAAATAAATAAATAAATAAATAAATAAATAAATAAATAAATAAAATAAAAAAAAACATTCTGAGCTGGGCGGCGGTGGTACATGCCTTTAATCCCGGCACTTGGGAGGCAGAGGCAAGTGGATCTCTCTGAGTTCTAGATCAGCATGATCTACAAGAGCTAGTTCTAAGACATCCTTCAAAGCCACAGAAACCCTGTCTCGAAAAAACCAAAAAAAAAAAAAAAATGTGAACAAGCAAGCTAAGAGTGGGCCTGTTTCCAACTGCCTCTTTTGCCCTGCTGGGAGCCAGCCGAAGCCTGGTGACTTAGCACAGGGTATCCCATCCGAGCAGGTCTAGCCCACCCAGAGACTGCTTGCATCCTAGTCACTTTCTCTGCCCACAGGTCTAGGTGAGAGTGGGCCTGTTTTGGGCCCTCCTCTGGTGCCCTGCTCAGAGCCAGCTGAGGCCTGCGGACTGAGCACAAGTGATGCCATCACAGCAGATCTTAGCCCAACCCAGAGACTGCCAAGGCTCAGCTTATAGTCCAGCCTCCATAAAAGGGAAGAGGAGAGCCATCAGAATATTAGACCTACTAGCTACCACCCGAAAGGATATTGGTCTCTTAACCACGAGGAGAGGAATTGACTCCTTCTACACACACTGGAAGAAACGATTGCAAGAAGACAATATAAAAACACATTGAAAAAGAGAAAAACCTATGGTACAATTAGAGTCTAGGGACTCTACAATAGCAAGACCAGAACATCCCAATGCAGATGAAGCAGAAGAGAATGACCTTAAAAACAACTTCATGAAAAAGATAGAGGTCCTCAAAGAAGATATGCAAGAAAACCTTAAAAATATTGAAGAAAAAACAAACCAAAATATAAAAGAAATCAACAAATCTCTTAAAGAAAGCCATGAAAAAACAATCAAACCAATGAAGGTAACAATTCAAGACCTCGAAACCGAAATAGATATACTAAAGGAAACACAAACGGAGGGAATGTTGGAAATAGAAAAGCTGGGTAAACAATCAGGATTTTCCTATGTTGAACAATCTCTGCATCGTTACAATGAATCCTAGTTAATCATGGTGGCTGATTTTTCTGATATGTCTGTGGATTCAATTTGCCAGTATTTTATTGAGTATTTTTGCATCAACGTTCATGATGGAGATTGGTATGTAGTTCTGTTTACTTAGTTGTGTGGCTTTGTGTGGCTTGGTTACCTAGGTAATTGTAGCCTTGTAAAAAGAGTTTGGCAATGATCCTCTGTTCACATTGCTTATTTTTGCAGGGGGTTGGTTTTTCGAAACAGGTTTTCTCTGTGGCTTTGAAGGCCTAACTGGAAATAGCTCTTGTACACCAGGCTGGTCTTGAACTCACAGAGATCCACCAGCCTCTGCCTCTGAAGTGGTGGGATTAAAGGCGTGCCCCAACAACGCCCGGCAAAACAAGGTCATTTCTTTTGGGTGGAGGTTGTTCAAGACAGGGTTTCTCTGTGGCTTTGGAGGCTGTCCTCGAACTCGATCTGGATCCCAGGCTGGCCTTGAACTCATAGATATCCACCTCCCTCTGCCTCCTGAGTGCTGGGAGTAAAGGCGTGTGCCACCACCTCCCTATGGAATCCTAATACATATTTGATATGTCATGTCTCTTAGTAATAACTTTTTCTTAAAGAAAGAAGTACAAAGCCTTCCTTCAGCATCTCAGTTTGTGGAACTAGCATCATTTTCCCGAGAAGCTCTATGTTTCAAAGTAGTTATGCTGTGATCTGCCCAGAAATTTTACATGTGTTTCCCTACAAACTTCTTATGATTCCAAGCACTTATGGAAGAAAACTATGGACAGGATAAAATGAGTTTATTTTTTCAGTTCTGAGAACCTCTTTTTGATATAGGTAAATTGTCTCCACATCTTGTCTATTTCTATTTAATACCAAGTACGCTGGGATTACAATCTTGTGGAGCCTTCACTTTCAATGAAATTATGACTTTTAAAATGTAATGCGATTGGTAGCACGCAAAAGAGAGCAGACTCTGACTGACATCTGAGAACTGCAGAACACAACTTTACATAAATAGATCCAAAACTGGAAAATGCTTTCTGTGAGTGAACTCCAGTTCTTATCAGGAAGAAGGGAATGGAAGTTAATTAATACGATGATCTTGGAAAAGGTATTCTTGGGTACAGACTGATCTATATGTTGGAATAATAAATGCCTCACAGCCGGCTCCACTGGGCAGTCTTCTTTATTCCTCTCTAGGTGGTTTGAGGGCATTTGATACAGTAGACATCCTTGCCCAGTGGGGGGTTTATTTTTCTTTTGTGAAGATCTTGGATGGGGGGAAGGGCCCTTAGGAGTTGCAGGTATAAGATTACCATGGGATATAGCCCAGCCTGAGCTACAGAAACTTTTTTTTCCCAAAACATATATAGGTGTGTTTGTGTGTGTGTGTGTGTGTGTGTGTGTGTGTGTGTGTGTGTGTGGTGTGTGTGGTGTGTGTGTGTTTGTGTGTGTGTGTGTGTGGTGTGTGTGTGTGTGTGTGTGTGTGTGTGTGGTGTGTGTGTGTGTGTGTGTGGTGTGTGTGTGTGTGTGTGTGTGTGTGTGTGGTGTGTGTGTGTGGTGTGTGTGTGTGTGTGTGTGTGTGTGTGTGTGTGTGTGTGTGTGTGTGTGTGTGTGTGGTGTGTGTGTGTGTGTGTGTGGTGTGTGTGTGTGTGTGTGTGGTGTGTGGTGTGTGTGTGTGTGGTGGTGTGTGTGTGTGGTGTGGTGTGTGTGTGTGTGTGTGTGTGTGTGTGTGTGTGTGTGTGCTGGGGGGTTGGGGGGTTCTGTGTGTTAAAATAGAAAATACTCCTCCCACTCATAAATGGAACAGATGCGCAGGTGTGGCTGGACTGCAATTAGCAAGCTGTCTTAGGGTGACTATTTCACCTGCCTGTCTAGAAAGCAGACCTTCAGGATCCCTTCCATGGAGCCAGAGACAGCAGCAAGGGAGGCCATATGCAGATCATTCAGGCAAAGCAACAGGCAGCTACAAACCTCACCCCCAACTGTGGCCCCCCACGAGGACCCTGGAATGTCTGGAAAACACCTACCAAGGAGTCTTCAGCCACAGCACGGGGACCTGCTTGTCTAGCTGGTATGTAATTGCACCAAATGGATGGAGGGCTGAGTGTGGTCAAAAGCAACTTGAGGTATTTCATATTGATGTCACGGTGTAGATTTCCCCCATAATACCACGCTAAGTGCAGGAGTGAATGAGATAGACAAAAAAAAATCCATTAATAAATAAAAGCGAACAAATCGCACTGCTCTGGGATGAACATCCTCCATCTATGCAGCATTTCGGTACGTACTTCCCACATATTGGACTGTGATTTTTTTCGCTTATACATGCTGGGTATCTGCAAAATGCTTCTAACTATCCCATTTTCCTGTCTTCATTTTCAACAGCTTTTTTTTTTTTATTGATTAACACGTTTATTGTTAGAAGCTAATTTTCTGTAACAGCAGAGATGATCCCTAGGGTTTCCCCAATGTTTCATTTTTTTAAAATTTTAAACCTCCAGACAAAATCAACATTTAAAAACTTTAAACCGGCGACGACACACGTTTATTAGCCTTCAACTAAAGAGAATCAAAATTAGAACACAGCAAAAATATACAGAATGGTGCTACATTTTATGTTTAAAAAAAAACAAGTAGATTCCATGATATCGTGGATTGTCACACTTTTCAACAGCAAAAATAAAGAGCAGGGAATTTTAGCATCACATTTTCAACAGTATTTTTTTCCCCAAAATTCACATAAATGAAGCCCAGTGCCAAATGCAGCTTACACTAAAACCAGCTGTCAATGCTAGATGCAGCCCTTTATGGTTTCTGACCTTAGGTAAGTCTTTTCTCGGGTTTAAATTCAATGCTATTTGTAGAAGTGAGGATTCTTAGAATTTCTTTGGCCCTACACTGTGTTTGGGGGTTAGCAACTGATTCTAAAGCAGAGATCTATGGTGGAAAATGATACTGCTCTAGAGGGTAGTTTAAATATTGATGAAGAATCACATGTGACTGGTGAAAATGACAAATGCATATTTTGGCCAGCTTCTATTAATGACAAAAGGCCTCAGTTAAAAATTAAAATTAACAATAAAGTTATTTCTGGTTTAGTGGACACTGGAGCTGATGTGACTATTATCACTCAGAAATGTTGGCCTAAGAATTGGCCACTTAAAGAGGCCAATGTACAATTTTTAGGAATTGGAACTCTATCTAGAGTTCGACGGAGTGTTAACTCGATGGTTTGTATTGGACCGGAAGGACAAAAAGGAATATTGAAACCTTACGTGCAGATATTGCTATAAATTTATAGGGTCGTATTTTATTACAGCAGTGGAATACTCAAATTAACATCCCTCCAGTGTCAGATACGAATTCTAGACAATCGCGGGATAGTAGAAAAGATCGGGTAAGATGCCATGGAAAATGGTTACCAACTATCCAGGCTGTACAGACACTAAATACAAATGACAGGACTTCAGAGGAACCAAAGGCCCTGCCATTAAAATGGCTTACAGACGAACCAGTCTGGATAGGGCAATGGCCTTTGACCTCTGAAAAGCTTGAGGCTCTAGAAAAGTTAGTACAGGAACAGCTAGAGGCTGGTCACATAGAGCAATCTACCAGCCCTTGGAATTATCCTGTATTTGTCATCAAGAAGAAGTCAGGTACCTGGAGAATGCTGACAGACATGAGAGCCATAAATAAGGTAATTCAGCCTATGGGCCCTCTGCAGCCTGGAATGCCATTGCCTTCCTTAATACCTAAAGGATGGCCAATCATAGTAATTGACCTTAAAGACTGCTTTTTCACTATACCATTACAAGAAAGTGACAGAGAAAAGTTTGCATTTACGGTGCCAACTCTTAATAACTCACAACCAGTTCGGAGATACCAATGGAAGGTTTTACCTCAGGGGATACTAAATAGCCCTACCTTGTGTCAACAATTTGTACAACAACCTTTGGAAATAATTCGTAAACAATTTCCACAATCTCTTGTTTATCATTATATGGATGATATTCTTTTAGCAGATTCTAGTGAGGAAACTTTAGAACATATGTTTAAAATGGTGAAGGAGGTTCTGCCTAGATGGGGTTTACAAATTGCCCCAGAAAAGATACAAAGAGGAGATTCTATTAACTATTTAGGATATAAGATAGACTTACAAAGAATCAGACCTCAAAAGGTACAAATTAGAAGGGACCGTTATCAAACTCTTAACAGTCTCCAAACTGGGAGAAATATCTTAATTACAGACGATTATTGGTGTGGAAGGACATGACTTAAAGCATTTAAAAATGGCACTAAAAGGTGATAAGGACTTAAACAGTCCACGAATATTATCGGCTGAGGCAGAAAAAGAGCTACAATGGGTAGAAAACAGAATATTGGATGCGCATGTAGATCGGATAAACCTTGATCTAGACTGCATTCTGGTCATCTTGCCATCCAGAGAATACCCTTCTGGGATTCTGATGCATAGGGAAGACACTATATTGGAATGGATATTCCTGCCACATAAGCAGAACAAAAAGTTAAAGACGTATATTGAAAAGATTTCTGATTTGATTTTAAAGGGCAAATTAAGACTTCGTCAGTTGACTGGGAAAGACCCAGCAGAGATTATAGTACCTTTAACTAATGATGAGATTTCCTCCTTATGGAAGGATAATGAATATTGGCAAATAGCTCTCACCGACTTTTTGGGAACAATTAGTAACAACTATCCCAAAACCGACAGAATTAAATTCATAAAAAAGACAGTTTGGATTCTTCCACGCATAGTAAGACAAACTCCCATTTCTGGAGTTCTTACATTCTACACCGATGCTAACAAAACAGTTAAGGCTTGTTATAAAGCAGGTGAGGTAAGTAAAGTAGTTCAAAGTCCATATACATCTGTACAGAAAGCAGAATTATATGCAATTCTTATGGTGCTTATGGATTTTACGGAACCCCTTAATATATTTACTGATTCCCAATATGCAGAAAGAGTCGTCTTACACATAGAGACTGCAGAATTTGTCCCTGATAATACTGAACTAACCTCGTTGTTCTTGCAGTTACAGGAAACAATCAGAAACAGAAGTAACCCACTGTACATTACGCATATCAGATCCCATACGGGTCTGCCAGGCCCACTGGCACAAGGCAATGATGAGATCGATCGTTTATTGATTGGCACTGTGCTAGAAGCCTCGGAATTTCATAAAAAGCATCATGTAAATAGCAAGGGTTTAAATAAGGGCTTCTCCATCACTTGGCAACAAGCCAAGGAGATAGTGAGAAACTGTCCTACTTGTTCCTTTTATAACCAAACTCCACTGCCAGCAGGATGCAATCCTAAAGGCTTTCGGAGGAATGAGATCTGCCACATGGATGTCTTTCACTTTGCAGAATTTGGAAATTTGAAATATGTGCATCATACCATTGACACATTCTCAGGTTTCCAATGGGCTACTGCTCTCAACTCTGAAAAGGCTGATTCCGTTATTACACACCTACTGGAGGTGATGGCAGTTATGGGCATATCGGCACAGATAAAAACTGACAATGCTCCAGCATATATCTCCACAAAAATGGAACAGTTTTTCAAATATTATAACATTAAGCATGTCACAGGTATACTATACAACCCTACAGGACAAGCAGTCGTCGAAAGGTCTAACAGGACACTTAAGGAGATGCTCCATAGGCAAGCTGGTAAGTCGAAACCCCCCAAACATAGATTGCATAATGCCTTATTAATGCTAAACTTTCTTAATGCCAATGACAGTGGGCAGACTGCTGCGGAAAGACACTGGACTACGGAAAAAACTGCTGAACTGAACCAACCAGTGTATTACAAACATGTGCTGACCTCGGTAATGGAAACCTGGATATGTATTACGTTGGGGTAGGGGTTTTGCATTTGTCTCCACAGGAGAAGAAAATCTTTGGATACCATCAAAATTGATCAAGATTCGAGTTGAGGGAGACAACCCCCTCAACAAGGATGACTGACAGGTATTTTCTGAGGAACCCCCCTCTATAAGTCAAAGGACACTACATGTATGGATACTCAAGGAAAGAACGTAGCTATAACCATCGAACAAAAGGAACGTGCTATACGGTAAAATTTACAGCTGTCTCTCGAATAACTCTATGTCTATTCATTTCCTAGTCCCTATTCAACTAAATCGAGACTGGATTTAGAGTTGGATTTGGCTTTCCTACTCTAAAATCCAAGCATGTTATTTAACAACATTTAAAAGTTTCTGTGTTATATCAAGAAGCCAATTGCTATAATACAGAATAAATGAAGAATAAGAGGACTATCTTTGTTTTTTCTTGGCTTTTTCTTTCACACCCTCTCATAATCGTTGTTCGTCAAGGTTCGTCAAGTTTCGTCAAGGTATCTTTCCCGGTACACATACATAAACAAGCGAACATTTCCCTGATGACACTTATGTTTGAGTCCCATACAGCCAACAAGACCCAGCCTGACAGCAATCCCTGCATGCTCCGGAAAAAGAATTGGACTACACCTCCCCGACTACACTGGATTCAACTCACTCCGTTTCGACTGACACTCCAACCAGAACCTCGAGTAACGACTTCAATCAAGTTGAGGATTTCAACGTAGATCTTCAATCAAACAAATCTCATCTAACATGGACTAGACATAACTCATTAGAGACTTTCCCTGTACTGGCATTTTTTTCCCACAGGGCCCCCACATGACCATTATCGTCCCATTTCAGCAGGAAGTAACCTAGAAGATGCTACACCCCCGTTCGCCATTATTGTGTATTAGGGTAGTGTAAGCCTAGTTAAGAATGACCTTCTTATTCTAGAAATATGAAGAACAGATGAAGGAACATCTGCCTCTACTGTGTAGACAACATCCAAAGTTGAAATCATGTGCCAACCTACAAAATCTCTTGTATAAGTAATGGCTTATATTATTTTCTGTTGTTACAACCCAAACCAAGAGAGTATTGCCCTTGTAATTATTTAAGCTCAAGAATTCAATGATGATGCTAGAATATTGAAAAAAAAATGAAAGGATGGGTATCAAATTTGTATTCAACTGGATACATTCAAGTGCTTGAAAGTGCTATATATGCTACAAAAGGAAATTTTCCAATTTTTGGACTATGTGGCCACAGATATTGACTGGCCTAGAAGATATGTACAAAATTGGCACAGATGTTTTCACAATAACTAATAGATATTTGATTGTCTTTCTGCCAACTACATTGTTGGAAACCATACCTGACACTGTATTAGAGCCAAGAAACTGATACCAAACTGTCATGGGCACTAGATGAAAAACTATTATTATTCCACTAAAGGAGCATGGCAGCAAACCAATAGTATACTGCTGAACCCATAGATTGGTACCTTTCTCATCCTTCCCTAGAAAAGTTTATTATTCAGATTTTGGAAAATTAAGCTATAACTGGGATTCTTTTTTCTTATCACTCCAATCATGGTGCAGGCACCAATGAATAAATGAGTTCGGAGAGAACATAGAGGAAAGAAACTGTAAATGAATGACTCCAATGAAGCAGAAGCTTATAAACAGTATAGGACCAATGAAAATACAATTATCAAGTCTGTGACAGAAATGCCAAAACCCACACAAGCTCAAAACAGCCAAAATGCCAGCTTGTTCAAAAGTAGATCTAAAGACATAAATCATTGACAAGAACATATATTTTGTCCCTAATGCCCAGGAGTCGTAAAATCTGTTTTTCTTTTGCTTAATACAGGGTATAGCAATACTATTCAAAGTCTTTTCTTCCAAAATACTTGGCCAGAACACATTTTCCTCTATTTTCTATGTATTTTCTGATCATGTGCTCACAGAACAAGATGGGATAGGGAAGTAATGACACTGGGTTAATGTATTAAAGTGATGATAGGCAAGGAGGAAAGAAAGAAAAAAAATTGATGCACATATATTGTAAAAATATTCAAAAATTCGAAAAACACTAGAAAACAATCCATTTTCACTGACATATTTCAGAACAATTCAGATATATATTAGAATACAAAATAAAGCCATATATACATTGCCAAAATGCTAATGGCAAAATAAATATTATCTAATCACTATTCTGATGAAATGAAGGAAAACAAATGTATGATCCCCTGTGTGCCAGTACCTAGTATAAAATCTTAAAATGAATACGTGTGCATCACTTCAAGTAAGAAGCAGGTCTAATCAAACTGCAGTTGTTGTTCATTCATTGTATTGTATCTCACACATTAACCATTGTTCCCTTTCATCTTACCTGGTTCCAGGACTTCTTATTCCTCTACATTCACCATCCAGGATTCTTTGTTTTGCTCAAGACAGGTGACTAATTCTGGTTTTAATACAGAAAGTCCTATGTATTAAAAGAGACATGTGATAATTTCTTTACATAATGTATAAAAGATTTGTTTTACAACACAGGCTTGTATACAGTGAGCATAAAGGAGTATAAAGAGGGACTCTTAAGTGAAGTCCTATTAGTACATACTTGACAGGTGTTGTCAACTTTTAGGAAATTAAAATTAATTTTGTATACCTTCAACTTTCCTTCCATTAAACAATTTCAAATATATAATTGTTGGATTCAAACTGTATTCACACTTTATTTCTCCTGAATAACCACAAAAATAACATAGGGGATTTAATTATATATTAGTCTAAATTAAAAGATCATTTAAAATTTCACAAGACAAATTTTAGTAAATATTACACTCACCAATATCAAGGAATAATTGGGAAATATTATTTAACTACAGAGCTTGCTGTACTATCAGTAAGAAATCTGAAATTTTCAAATCTGTTAGCAGGGAGGATGTTGTGACTTTTTAAAAGACATCAAATTACCCAGCATCTAAAATCCTCATAAAATTTTGCCATTCTCAGTGATAAATATCATCTGAAGTTGTCCTCAGTAGGAATTGAGTATTGATATTAATCTCTCATGTCAGAAATTTTGTAAGTCTTTCGGAACATGCATCGATGCAGATATGTCATACTGGGAAAAAAGAGCCAGGGAAGCATAGAAATTGAGATATAGCATAGAAATGAGAGTGATAATAAAGAATCTCTGTTGAAAATACACAATAAAACCTGAAAACAGATGCCTTACAATAAGGTGCTACAGTGAATGTTGATCTGTGCAAAGAAATTATTTCTCTGTGGACTGTAAACCTGTCACAACCTTGTGCACACATTTACCTGAGAACAAGCCATCTGTCAATCCACTTCTTTATGGATCTTTTCAAGAAATTTATCTTCAAGTTTCACCTTCCTGATAGTATTCTGTGTGTAACGTGAAAGCACCTTCATTCCATGCTACCACACTCAGAGACTAGAAAGCTGTGTAAAGATGTTCCGTAATAGAGATGCAAAAACCACGAACTTTTACAGAGTGACCAACTCTTAATTTTTCTTCTCCTTCATTTGTAGTTTCTATTATTCCAGTGGATAGTGGTTATCTAGCACCTGGGTTTGTGACTTCAGCAACCTGCTTTTTATATTACACAGGCATTTCCAATTGACTCTGATGATCAAATGAATCAAAACTGACACATGTATTTCAAATAGTGAATGGAATTCTAGGGGTAGCCACAGGTGAAAGCGTTTCTCACATTATGTAATTAATATATTTCTTACAGGCATCGCACAGTGGGGAACTGATGCTACAGTAATGTCTCCAAACATCATTCCATTTCGTTTTCATAATGCAATTTAAAATTCCAATATTTACCACATTTGCAGGTATACAAATATTTAGATTGTCTCTCAAGTTTATTTTGTATATTGAAAAAGCCTCTTTTTGATTCACTGTCATAAGCTATGTCTAGCCAAACCTAAAGATGTCATTCCTGTGCCCAATTTAATACTTTTGGTTGTTAATGAAGACACTCCAAATCCAGTCACCTAAGATTTTCTTGTTGCAAGTTTGATTGTTTGCAAAATCCACCTAAATAAAGACACTCTTATCCAAACAGTTCTCAATTAGTTCATTTTTTTCAAAAATATACCATGTGACCATATTTTCTGATATTGCATTGAATTATGAATGTATCCTTTATTGATTATCTTGATTCTTTTTTTGGATTTGGAGATAAGATCTCTCTGTGTAGCCATGGAGCCTCTCTGGCATTTCCTCTGAAGATCAGGCTGGCCTCTAACTCACAGATCCGCCTGCTTCTGCCTCCCAAGTACTGGGATTAAAGGCATACACTGCCAAATTATGGCTATCTTGATTCTTTTAAAGAATTAAATAGTAATAATGAAAAATTCATTTTAATATGGAATATTTCACATTATCTATGTTTCTATTGTCTTGTTAGGTTTGAAGATATGCAGATATTATTAATTCCTGTCATGGATATGATGTTGTAGAAATGTAAAATACAAATAGAGTGTGGAAAAGATTCTCTACACTGCGTTAAATTAGTAAAGTCTAGATTGTCATAGAAACACAAATTGAACCAGACTGAAGAAGATTCTAACCATGGACACACAAAAAATCTGAGGAAACAATCTTCATAGCATGATTGCAGTTCTTAATGTTAGAACTTCCTGTCATCTATGTGATTGTTAAGCAGGCTTGCCTCCAATAGAAAGAAAATTTTTTATAAGAACAATCAGCTCTTGTTGCCCTAAATACAGATGAAATGGCCTAAAGAACAGACATTTCAATTCCTAGAATATAGCGAATATTCTACTGCTTTAAATTACAGTGTATGTATGTTCCCATATGTGTTTTTCTCTATGTAGTTCTACATATTTGCATTGCATGGTTATTAATTAATGAAAACATTGATTCCTTGTAAAATTGTTTAATTTCAGGTAGTATATGTTTTTGTTTCCAGGACAATAGTACCCTTAGGCTAATGTGTGATATTAATATAAAAATGACACAGAGACTGATTTTGGGATTCAAGTTTCATGCTGAGTATAAGAAAAGCAGAGCAGCTGGCCAGTATCATCTTACCTCTGGACAATGGATTCCTCTCAGAGATCTTGCTTCTGTATTATATACTTCTCTAATGTATGGATTAAAGCTGTGAGTTATAATTATCTTTTAGACTGATTTACTATTGTGGTGACCTGGGTGGCCTTGGAAGCACTGAGATGCATCTGAGTCCAAAGTTAAAATTGTGTACCACTACCACCTAGATTATGTTTGCTGGCATAAAAGGCATGGACCTTGTTTCTTATATCTGTTCTTGACTGCTTTCTAAATCCCTGGCCAAACTTTAATAAAAATAAAAATATATCACCACAGTAATGTTTTTGAACCCTCGGTTCCCAAATGATATACTCTTTTGATGAGAAAGTGTGGCCTTCCTGTAGTAGATGTGGAGGTTTATCATTTTGGTTTTTGTTTATTTGAGGATTTGTGTTCTGAATGTAGCCTTTGAAGTTTTGATGTTTCAGATGCCCATGGCAGCCATAGGGTCTCTCTCTCTCTCTTCATGGTACCCGTCAATCACAGTCCATCCAGTGACAACTCTGACACTTGACTGGCCTAGTATCTTTCCTTAGTCATAGAAGAAGGGTCCATAATGCCTTTCCTCTATCATTGACTGTAAGGTCTGAATCAGGTTGCTAATTAGTGTGCTTGCCGAAACTGAAACTTGGCCTTCTTATTCAATTACATCCTCATCAGATGTCTATTTTCCCAAGATTTCAATCAATGCATAAGCTTGGGTGTACTGGAATTTATACTATTCATTTGATTTACATCAAGAACTCAGTTCCACATGCCTCTGATTCTGGAGTGCTGATATTAAAAGCATGCACCACCATGCCAATCTGTAAGCTTTTTAAAATATGTTTTCAAAAGTCAGAAACTACTCTTTGTGATGTGGCCCAGAGATTACCATACACTGTACTCAACCTCATTAATCTCCTTGAACACAGGAGTTATCTCCATTCTATTTGTTGATGTACTTTTCTTCTCACAATGTACACTTACTCTACTGGCTCCTTTACACTGTAAATCTTTATGTGTGAACAGTAGACAATAAAAAACTGTTTATAAGCTGTTTTGAGATTTCCTTTGCTTATGGCTAAGTTAGCAACACTTAAAACATTCTACTGCTTCCCTTACCCAGAATACCAAAAATCCATATACCTCCAAATGAAAACATTGTCATGTCTACTAAAATAATATCACAGTTGCTGGTACCAAATTCTGTCTTATGTTTCTATTGCTATGAGTTGAAACCTTGACTACTGCAATTCTTATAAAGAAAGACATTTAATTGGCTGGCATAAAATATGAGAAGGCAACAGGAAGGGAAGTGAGACACTGGGCATGGATTGAACATTTATGAAAAAAATAAACAAACCTGTACAATGACACACTTCCTCTAACAAGGCCATCCCTATTCCAAAAAAGCCATATCTGCTATTAGTGCCAATCCCTTTGCAAGCCATTTTTTGGAAACCACCAAACCTAACTGAAGAAGGCTAAAACATAGAATAGCAACTGTTCTGGTACAATATGGTTATTGATAATATAGAGAACCGAATTTTACATGCTTATCTGTTTTCAAATTTCAAATCGGCCCACTTCGCAAAGTAGTTCTCATGATGGAAACCACTCACATGCCTATATCCCCAAAGGAGTAGATTATTGTTATTAGGAAAGCAATCCTTTTATTTTGATGAATGTATACCTTTTTAAACAGCTACATAAATTAAAATCTTTCTATGCAAAAATTGTTCCCAAAATATACTTTCCAGTGATTTAAGAAGGGAAAAAACTGAAAGACAAATTACAGAGAAAGATATTTATCCATATTTGAATTTTTGATTTCCAAACTTATGGATGCAGAACCACTCAAGTTTACTACACAGTGAGATATACAATTTAAATCCAAGATTTTATGCATTTTTACCACAGTGACAAAGGTAATCATTAAAGAAAAAGAAAAGAAGCTGGGAGGTGGTGCATGCTTTTATCCCAGAACTTAGGAGGCAGAGGTAGGTTGATGTCTGTGAGTTCTAGGTCAGCATAAAATATATAATGATTGAAAGGACAGGATCCAAAGCTACACAGAGAATCACTGTCTCCAGGTTCTTGAATAGGTAGGAGCAACATAGTAAAAATGGCAATTTTGTCGAAAGCAATCTACAGATTCAACTCAATCCCCATCAAAATCCAAGCACAATTCTTCACAGACCTTGAAAGAACAATTCTCAACTTTGTACGGACAACAAAAGACACTTGATAACCAAAACAAGATAGGGATAAAAGGGACCTCCAGAAAATGAAAAGCTTCTGTAAGGAAAAGGACACAGTCAGCAAGACAAAACATCAGCCCAAAAACTGGGAAAAGATTATCACCAACCCCATATCTGACACAGGGCTGATTTCCAAAATATACAAAGTACTCAAGAAGCCAGTAAAACTATGCAATGGACTTGGGGGGAAAATAAAACTTTCCATGGTAAAAATACATTTTTAAAAGTGTTATTGCTATGTCAGATATTCAGAGGCCCCTACAAGGAATGTTCGTCAGTGAAAGATAACACAAAGGGACAACAGGAGCAAAAGAAACAATGCCATTTCAGTTATTCAAACAAGCTCTAAAAAAACAATAAAATCGTAGGAACTATAGTGCACATCTTTCATTTTCATTTTTGAGAAAGTGTCTCATTGTGTTATCCCTTCAGGACTGACACTCACTCTGTAGACCAGAGTGGCCTGCAACTCCCAGAAATCTGCTTGCCTCCATCTCCCAACTGCATGGATTAAAGGAGTGCACCAATATACTCGCCTAAATTAATTTTTCTGTAGATACAAAATGTCAAGTTCATGGTCATAATCAAGTAACCTCAGCAGAGCAACATTAAGTATAATCCACACCATTTCATCAATCACCAAGAGTCCATCTGAATGCAGAGCTTCCCACATGCTTTTTGTTTACTGTGAAATGTAGATTTCATTAAAATGTACATCTCTACAATGTGAAGAAACAGCATGAACCTTTAACAAGTCAAATCAACAAGTTTGAAAAGCTCAGTAGTTGTACTGTAAAGGTTAGGTTTCAAATTTTATGTTGAGACAGAGGAAAATGAGAGAAAGAATGGGAAAATCCACCTTTGTCATATGAATGTCTTACAAAGCCTGGTCTATGCAGAGCTCATGAACTAAGTGAGAAACATTATCTCACCTTTTGGCCATCAATACATCCACATGATTTTTGATACATTCCCACCTGAAAATGGAATCTTTTCTTATTTCTCCACCCTTCTTCTTCCATATACTCATTCCTTCCTTCTTCCTTGCCTATTTATTGTACTTTCATAAAACTTTGTCAATTTGCCACTCCTAACCAAGGTGGTTTGTGTCTGTTTTCTTTTTTCTTATTTATTTTTTCTTTCCTAATTAGATTTTATCTGTGTTTTTTTTTTGTTGACACCTCTTTTGTTGCAGCCCAGTGTTCTTTGTATTAATTTCTAAATTTAAGTTAAAAGCCATCTTACTTTACATACAAATCTGAGTTCCCTCTGGCACTTGTCCTGTGTCCTCCCCCTCACTCCACCATCTTCCCTTCCCACC
>NW_023277122.1:0-28720 GCF_003668045.3 Cricetulus griseus
GACAGTCCCTCTCACTTTTTTTTTATTTATTTATTCTAGTTAGGCGAACAAGCTTATTTCAAGTCCCTTCTCCTCTCCCTCCCCTCACCCCCAAACTTTCTCCCCCACCCCCAGCCCATCCCCCCAACCCAATCCACCCACTACTCCCCAGGCAGGGTAGGGCCCTCCACGGGAGCTCAGCAAAGTCCACCAAATCTTCCTATGCTGATCCTGGGCCCTTCCCCATGTGTCCAGGGCCAGAGTGTAACCCTTCATATGGGTTGGGCTCTCAAAGTCCCTTCTTACACTAGGGAAAAATACTAATCCACTACCAAAGGCTCCCTGGAGTGCAGAGGCCTCCTTATTGACATCCATGTTCTGGGGTCTGGATCAGTCTTGTACAGGCCTCCTGGACAGCATCTGGGGTCGATGTGCTCTCCCTTGTTCAGGCCAACAGTTCCTGTGGGTTTCTCCATCCTAGTACAGACCCCTTCGTTCTTCATTCCTCCCTCTCTTCAACTAAATTCCCGATTTCGGCTCATTGTATATCTGTGGATGTCTGTCTCTGTTTCCATCAGCCACTGGATGAGGGCTCTAGGATGGCATAAAGAGAAGTCATCAATCTCATTTTTAGGGGGAGGGTTTTTAGGTTATCCTCTCCCCCGTTGCCTGGATTGTTAGATCGTGTCATCCTTGTAGGTCTCTGGAGATCTCCCTGGTTCCAGATCCCTTCTCCGGCCTATAGTGGCTCCCTCTGATATCGTATCTCTCATCCTGCTCTCTTTCCTCTATTCTTCCCCCAACTCAATGTTTCTGCCCCTCCATTTCCTCTCCCCTATGCCTCTTCTCTTGCTCATTTTACCAGCTTCTCCCCCCCCCCACCCTCCATGCCGCCCAAATTAGTTCGGAGGAGTCATGCCATTTCCATTCCTGGACCATTTAACCCTAGAGTGCTTCTTGCTTCCTAGTTTCTTTGGTGAAGAGGATTGTAGGCTGGTAATCCTTTGCTCTATCTAAAATTCATATATGAGTGAGTATATACCATGTTTGTCTTTTTGTGACTGGGTTACCTCACTCAGGATGGTTTCTCCTAGTTCTATCTATTTGCCTGCGAATTTCAAGATTCCATTGCTTTTTTCTGCTGAGTAGTACTCCATTGTATAAATGTACCACATTTTCTCTTTCCTTTCTTCATTTGAGGGGCATCTAGGTTGTTTCCAGGTTCTGGCTATTACAAACAATGCTGCTATGAACATGGTTGAACATATGTCCTTGTTGTAAGTACATGCCCTATTTGGGTATATACCCAAGAGAGGAATGGCTGGATCTTGAGGTACACTGATTCCCATTTTCTGAGCAACCGCCATACTGATTTCCAGAGTGGTCTTACAAGTTCGCACTCCCACCAGCAATGGAGGAGTGTTCCTTTTTCTCCACATCCTCTCCAGCATAGATTGTCATTGGTGTTTTTTATTTTAGCCATTCTGACAGGCGTGAGATGGTATCTCAGAGTTGTTTTGAGTTGCATTTCTCTGATGGCCAATGATTTTGAGCACTTTTTAAGTGTCTTTCAGCCATTTCAGATTCCTCTGTTGAGAATTCCCTATTTAGCTCTGCACCCCACTTTTTAATTTCGTTGTTTGGTGTTTTGGTGGCTAGCTTCTTGAGCTCCTTATATATTTTGGAAATCAGTCCTCTGTCAGATGTGGGATCGGTTAAGATCTTTTCCCATTCTGTGGGTGGTCGTTTTATCCTACTGACTGTTTCCTTTGCCTTGCAGAAGCTTCTCAGTTTCAGTAGGTCCCATTTATTAATTGCAGACCTCAATGTCTGTTTTTTGGGGCTTTTTTTTTCTGCGTAATGTTCAGGAAGCAGTCTCCTGTGCCAATTCGTTCAAGGGTATCTTCCACTTTCTCTTCTAGAAGATTCAGTGTGGCTGGATTTATGGTGAGATCTTTGATCCATTTGCACTTAAGTTTTGTGCATGGTGACAGGTATGGATCTATCTGCAATTTTCCGCATGCCTGAATCCAACTGTGCCAGCACCATTTGAAGATGCTGCTCTTTTTTCCAGTGTATAGAGTAGCACCTTGTCAAAAATAAGTATCCACTAGGTGCCGTGGTCATATCAGTTATTCTAATTCGATTCCATTTCTATCAGTCTATTTTGTGCAATACCAAGCTGTTTTCAGAACTATGGCTCTATAGTAGAGCTTGAAGTCAGGGATGGTGATGCCTCCAGAAGATCTTTTATTGTAAAGTGTTGTTTTGGCTATCCTGGGTTTTTTATTTTTCCATATAAAGTTGAGTATTGTTCTTTCAATGTCTGTGAAAAACTGTGTTGGGGTTTTGATAGGGATTGCATTGAATCTGTAGATTGCTTTTGGTAGGATTGTCATTTTTACTAAGTTGATTCTACCTATCCAAGAGCATGGGAGACCTTTCCAGTTTTTGGTATCTTCTTTAATTTCTTTCTTTAAAGTCTCAAAGTTCTTATTGTACAGGTCTTTCACTTTTTTGGTTAGTGTTACCCCCATGTATTTTATGTTGCTTGTGGATATTGTGAAAGGTGATGTTTCCCTGATTTCTTTCTCATTGGATTTATCATCTGTGTATAGTAGGGCTACTGATTTTTTTTAGTTAATTTTGTATCCTGCTACCTTGCTGAAGGTGTTTATCAGCCATAGGAGTTCCCTGGTAGAGTTTTTCGGGTCACTAATGTAGACTATCATGTCGTCTGCAAATAGTGAAAAGTTTTTACTTCATCCTTTCCAATTTGTATCCCTTTGATCCCCTTTTCTTGTCTTATTGCTATAGCCAGAACTTCAAGTACAATATTGAAGAGATATGGAGAGAGTGGACAGCCTTGTCTTGTTCCTGATTTTAGAGGAAACGCTTTGAGTTTCTCTCCATTTACTTTGATGTTGGCTATTGGTTTGGTATATATTGCCTTGATCATGTTTAGATATGTTCCTGTTATTCCTGTTCTCTCCAAGATCTTTATCATGAAGGGATGTTGGATTTTGTCAAAGGCTTTTTCAGCATCTAGTGAGATGATCATGTGGTTTTTCTTTTTCAGTTTGTTTATATAGTGGATTACATTGATGGATTTTCGTATGTTGAACCATCCTTGCATCCCTGGGATAAAGCCTACTTGATCATGGTGGATGATTTTTCTGATATGTTCTTGGATTCGGTTGGCCAATATTTTATTGAGTATTTTAGCATCGATGTTCATGAGGGATATCGGTCTGTAGTTCTCTTTCTTAGTCATATCTTTGTGTGGCTTGGGTATCAAAGTGATTGTAGCCTCTAGAAAGAGTTTGGCAATATCCCATCTGCTTCTATTGTGCGGAACAGTTTGAGGAGTACTGGAATTAGCTCTTGTTTGAATTTCTGGTAGAATTCTGCAGTGAAGCCATCTGGCCCTGGGCTTTTTTTGGTTGGGAGGCTTTTGATGACTGCTTCTATTTCATTAGGGGTTATAGTCGATTTAAACTGTTTATCTGATCTTGATTTAATTTTGGTAAGTGATATTTATCCAGAAAGCTGTCCATTTCCTTTAGATTTTCCAATTTTGTGGAATACAGGTTTTCAAAGTATGACCTAAAGATTCTCTGGATTTCCTCAGTGTCCGTTGTTATATCTCCCTTTTCATTTCTGATTTTGTTAATTAGCATGCTCTCTCTCTGCCTTTTGGTTAGTTTGGCTAGAGGTTTGTCTATCTTGTTGATCTTCTCAAAGAACCAACTCTTTGTTTCATTGATTCTTTGTACTGTTTTCCTAGTTTCTACTTTGTTGATTTCGGCTCTCAGGTTGATTATTTCCTGGCATCTACTCCTCCTTGGTGAGTTTGCTTCTTTTTGCTCTAAAGCTTTCAGTTGTTCTGTCAATTCTCTAATGTGACTTCCTCCAGTTTCTTCATGTGGGCACTTAGTGCTATGAACTTCCCTCTTAGCACTGCTTTCAGGGTGTCCCATAAGTTCGGGTATGTTGTGTCTACATTCTCATTAAATTCTAGGAAGTCTTTAATTTCTTTTTTTATTTCTTCCTCAACCCAGGAATGGTGCAATTGGGAGTTATTCATTTTCCACGTAAATGTAGGTTTTCTGCAATTCGTATTGCTGTTGAATTCTAGCTTTAATGCATGGTGGTCTGATAAGATACAGGGGGTTATTTCAATACTTTTGTAACTGTGGAGGTTTGCTTTGCTGCCAACTATGTGGTCAATTTTTGAGAAGGTTCCATGTGGCGCTGAGAAGAAGGTATATTCTTTTGTGTTTGGATGGAATGTTCTATAGATATCTGTTAAACCCAGTTGTGTCATAACTTCTTTCAGATCCTTTGTTTCTTTGTTAAGTTTCTGTCTAGTAGTTCTGTCCAGTGGTATAAGGGGGTGTTGAAGTCTCCTACTATAAGTGTGTGTGGTTTTATGTGTGGTTTGAGCTTTAGTAATGTTTCTTTTACAAAAGTGGATGCTTTTGTATTAGGGGCATAGATGTTCAGGATTGAGACTTCATCTTGATGGACTTTTCCTGTGATGAGTATGAAATGCCCTTCTTTATCTCTTTTGATTGCTTTCAGTTTAAAGTCTAATTTGTTAGATATTAGTATTGCTACCCCAGCTTGTTTCTTGAGCCCATTTGATTGGAAAATCTTTTCCCATCCTTTTACTCTGAGGTATCGCCTGTCTTTGAATTGAGGTGTGTTTCTTGTAAACAGCAGAAGGATGGATTCTGTCTTCGTATCCATTCTGTTAGCCTATATCTTTTTATGGGTAAGTTAAGACCATTGACATTTAGGGATATTAATGTCCATTGTTCATTGGTTCTTCTTTGTTTTGGATTTATTGTTGGTGGTATCATTGCGTGTGGATTTTGCCCTCCTGTTTCTTTTTGTGTTTGGTGAAATTAGATTAACTACTGCCAGTGTTTTTGTGAGTGTAGTTATGTTCGTTGGGTTGGAGTTTTCCTTCCAGAGCCTTCTGTAGTGCTGGATTTGTGGATATGTATTGTTTAAATCTGTTTTTGTCGTGGAATATCTTGTTTTCTCCATCTATAGTGATTGAAAGTTTTGCTGGGTACAGTAGTCTGGGTTGACATCCATGCTCCCTTAGTGCTTGTAGGGTATCTATCCAAGACCTTCTGGCTTTCAGAGTTTCCATTGAGAAGTCGGGTGTGATTCTGATTGGTTTGCCTTTATATGTTACTTGGCCTTTTTCCTTTGCTGCTCTTAATATTTTCTCTTTATTCTGTAGATTTGGTGTTTTGATTATTATGTGTCGGGGCGACTTCTTTTTGTGGTCCAGTCTGTTTGGTGTCCTGTAAGCTTCTTGTACTTTCATAGGCATATCCTTCTGTAGGTTGGGGAAGTTTTCTTCTATGATTTTGTTGAATATGTTTTCTGTACCTTTGAGCAGTATTTCTTCACCTTCTTCTACACCTATTATTCTTAGGTTTGGCCTTTTTACGGTGTCCCATATTTCCTGGATATTTTGTGTTAGGGTTTTGTTGGACTTGAGGTTCTCTTTGGTGGATGAATGTATATCCTCTAGCGAGTCTTCAGTGGCTGAGATTCTCTCTTCCATCTCTTGAATCCTGTTGGATACACTTACATCTTTAGTTCCTGATCGTTTATCCAACCTTTCCATTTCCAACATGGTCTCATTCTGTGTTTTCTTTATTGTGTGTATTTCAGCTTTCATGTTTTGAACTATTTCAAGAGCTTCCTTCACTTGCTTGGATGTTTTTTCTTGGCTTTCTTTAGATTCTTTAAGAGATTTATTTATTTCTTGAATTTTTTGGTTTGTCTTTTCCTCCAATTCATTTAATTTTTTGTTTGTTTTCTCTTCTATTTCTTTAAGGGATTTTCTTGTTTCCTCTTTAAAGGTCTCTATCAACTTGCTGAGATAATTTTTGAGGTCCATCTCATCTTCATGCTCTGTGTTGGGCTTTTCAGATCTTGCTGGAGTGGAGTCCCTAGATTCTGGTGGTGTCATATTGGTCTTTCTGTTGTTGAGTGAAATCTTATTCTGTCTTCTCCCCATATCCTTTTAGTGGGTGCGGGTGGGTTCTCTCTATCTCCTCTTGTGGCCCAGTGGTGTGTGGGGGCTAGGAATTCGATGTCCACAACTCTAGATGATCTCGACGCTCCTGGTGGTCTCCTCGCTAGTTCCTAGTTTCTTGGTCGTTCGGCGGAATGGAAGAGTGGGGTGCTACCAGATTTGGGGCACAGGGAGCTCCTCCCTGCCTGGGCTTGTCTGGCCCAAGCCGGCAGGCTCAGGAGGGGGTGGTGGGATGGGGGTGGTGGGGTGTTCTGGCTGGAGTCGGGAGCGGGCAGGAGCTCACTCACCTAGTTCCAGGTCAGTCTGCGGCGGCGGAATGTAAGAATGGGGTGCTAGCAGATTGGTGGGGCAGGGGGCTCCTCCCTCTCTGGGCGTGTCTGGCCCAAGCCGGCAGGCTCAGGCGGGGGTGGTGGGATGGGGGTGGTGGGGTGTTCTGGTCTGGGGTCGGGAGCGGGCAGGAGCTCACTCACCTAGTTCCAGGTCAGTCTGCGGCGGCGGAATCAGTCCCTCTCACTTTTATGGAGATAATCATATGTACTTGAAAGTTTTCCTTATTCCTTGGAGGTTGTGACACACATAAAGAAGCCAGAGGTCTCTTTATGAGAAATTCTTGAAACATTTGTTCCTGTACTTACATAGAAACAATATATTCAAATCAAAGTAAACTTACTAAGGTCAACAAGATTCAGTGAGCTAGAGGAGTTGACCACAGTTCAGATTGCAAGCCTCTTTCCAGTATACACTCAGGCAATTATGTGTCATACACAGCAACAAAGTTAAATTAGCTGAATTTACCTCTGCCCTACACAGAGGCTTATATTAATGAGCAAACTATGGAGTGGAAAGATGATAAAAGTATGAGATATCAGGACCTCCCTTTTGTAGAAAACGTAGCACATGCAGAGCCACTGTGGTGTCAAGGAACAAGAGAATTCTAGGATTAGACATATAGACAAATTCTATAAAGATATAAAATATAAACATTGTATTATGCTAGAATTTGAATAATAACTAGAGCAGCTTTGGCCTGAGGATATTCCTGGGGACACTATAACCATTAAGAGTTAATAATACCATTTGTTGAAGAGGGTTTCTTTTTTCCATTGTATAACTTTTAGCTTCCTTATCAATAATCAAGTGTTCATAGGTGTGTGTATTAATATCAGGATCTTCAATTTAATTGCATTGGTCCACCTGTCTGATTTTAAGTCAATGCCAAGCTGTTTTTATTTTTATAGCCCTATAGTAGAGTTTGAAGTCAGGGATAATCATGCCTCCTGAAATTCCTTTATTGTACAGGATTGTTTTGGTTATCCTGGGTTTTTTGTTTTCCATATGAAGTTGAGTATTGTTCTTTCAAGGTCTGTGAAGAATTTTGTTGGGATTTTGATGGGAATTGCATTGAATCTGTAGATTGATTTTGTAATATTGTTATTTTTATTATGTTGCTCTATCCAAGAGCAAACACGATGGAGTATTACTCATCGGTAAAAAAAAAATCATGAAATTTGCAGGCAAATGGATGGAACTAGAAAAAAAAAAAAAAAAACATCCCGACGAGGTAACCCAGACCCAGAAAGACAAACATGGTATGTACTCATAAGTGGATAATAGATGTAAAGCAAATGATAACCAGCCTATAGTCTGACCCCAGAGAAGCTAGGTAACAAGAAGAACCCCAAGATAGACATAAATTGATCTCCCTGGGAAAGGGAAATAGACAATATCTCCTGAGAAAATTGGGAGTGTAGAGTGGGAGGAGGTTGAAGGGGAGATGGGAGGAAGAAGAAGAGGGGGGAGGAGAAAATGAGGGAATTGGATGGTGGAGATGGGGGAAGGACAGAGTAAGGAAAGAGATACCTTGATTGAGAAAGTCATTATGGGGCTAGTGAGAAACCTGGTACTAAGGAACTTCCTGGGAATCCACAACGATGACCCCAACTAAAACCCCAAACATTAGTGGAGAGGGTACCTGAACTGTCCTTCCCCTGTAATCAGATTGATGACTACCTGATTTATCATCATAGAACCTTTACTGGCCACTGATGGAGGCAGATCCACAGCTAAGCTCTGAGCTAAGCTCCCAGAGTACAGAAAACCATGACTGACCAAAAGGAAATTTAACCAAAGCCAAAGTCATCATTAAAGATGGAAAGATTGCTCTTTCAACCATCAGTGGAGCAAATAAACACAGTATCAGTAGACAAGGATGCCCTGGCATTTGGTGCTCACAAGTCATTTCACCAGCAACAGAATACTCTACCTGTCACTACTCATAGAACATTCTCCAGGAAAGAACATAGCCAAGACCTTGAGTAAACCTTGGCTAATTTAAAATAACTAAAATTGTGTAAAGTTTTAAAATAATTTTCATGTACTTTAAAAATCTGGTTTTTGAGTAAGAAACATTTAAGAGTTGTGGTGATATATTATTTATGATTTATTAAAGCTAGCCTGAGGATTCAGAATGCAAAGTCAGCCACAAGCCATAGAGCCAGTTGGTGGTGATAAACACCTTTAATCCCAGGACTCAAGAGACAAGCAGATGGTTAGTTAGTTCAAGGCCACACTGAGCTACAGGCAATTGATCAGTCCTAAATGAAACAGCTCATACAAAGGTCATCTTAGCACTTGGGACCTCAGGCCTTTAATCAATGCACTTGAGGAATATAAGAAAGGAACAGATGTTCAGTCTGGGGCATTTTATTCTCTGATCACATTTGGGCAATTAGTATCCAGCCACATTAAGGGCAGGATTGCTTCACCCTTGGTAGAGGTAAGAACTGCTGGCTTGGCTGTTTTGCTTATCTGACCATCAGCTTGAATCCCAATATCTATCTCTGGATTTTTATTATTCATGTTACAAAGAATTGGATGCTTTTGCTTTTTGGAAAATCGACCATTTTATCATTGAAATTAAATTAAAATTATTATAAATCTATTTGGGTGATTACCAAATATTTGGAAACTAAAGAGTGCTCTTGTAAATAACTGGCTGATAAGAGGTGGGAGATTTCAAGACAAAAGGAAAGTATTTTGAATTAAATGAGAATGAGTATTTAATTTAATTGAAACAAAACAAAATTTGAGAACCATTTAAAGTAGTGCTTTAAAAATGATGGTTCATGCATTCCACCAAATGATCCAGGAACTAGGTGAGCGAGTCTCTGCCCTTTCCAGACTCCCGCCGAAAACATCATGCACCCCGACCACCCCCACCACCACCACCACCCCCACCCCGGCTTGCACCTGCGGGCTTGGGGCAGACATGCCCAGGCAGGGAGGAGGTCCCTGCGCCCCGAATCTGCTAGCACCCTACTCTTCCATTCCGGCAACCAACTGTGGAACTAGGAACTAGTGAGGAGACTACCAGGAGAGTCAAGGACATCCAGAGTTGTGGACATTGAATTCCTGGCCCCCACACACCATTGGGCCACAAGAGGAGATAGAGAGACCCCACCTGCATCCACTAATAGAAGATATGGGGAGAAGACAGAATAAGATTTCACTCAACAACAGAAAGATCAATATGACACCACCAGAATCTAGGGACTCCACTCCAGCAAGATCTGAAAAGCCCAACACAGAGCATGAAGATGAGATGGACCTCAAAAATTTCTCAGCAAGATGATGGAGACCTTTAAAGAGGAAACAAGAAAATCCCTTAAAGAAATAGAAGAAAAAGCAAACAAAAAAATTAAACAAATTGGAGGAAAAGACAAACCAAAAAATTCAAGAAATAAATAAATCTCTTAAAGAATCTAAAGAAAGCCAAGAAAAAACATCCAAACAAGTGAAGGAAGCTCTTGAAACAGTTCAAAGCATGAAAGCTGAAATAGACACAATAAAGAAAACACAGAATGAGACCATGCTGGAAATGGAAAGGCTGGATAAATGATCAGGAACTAAAGATGTAAGTATATCCAATAGAATTCAAGAGATGGAAGAGAGAATCTCAGCTACTGAAGACTCGCTAGAGGATATACATTCATCAACCAAAGAAAACCTCAAGTCCAACAAATCCCTAACACAAAATATCCAGGAAATATGGGACACCGTAAAAAGGCCAAACCTAAGAATAATAGGTGTAGAAGAAGGTGAAGAAACACTGCTCAAAGGTACAGAAAACATATTCAACAAAATCATAGAAGAAAACTTCCCCAACCTACAGAAGGATATGCCTATGAAAGTACAAGAAGCTTACAGGACACCAAACAGACTGGACCACAAAAAGAAGTCCCCCGACACATAATAATCAAAACACCAAATCTACAGAATAAAGAGAAAATATTAAGAGCAGCAAAGGAAAAAGGCCAAGTAACATATAAAGGCAAACCAATCAGAATCACACCTGACTTCTCAATGGAAACTCTGAAAGCCAGAAGGTCTTGGATAGATACCCTACAAGCACTAAGGGAGCATGGATGTCAACCCAGACTACTGTACCCAGCAAAACTTTCAATCACTATAGATGGAGAAAACAAGATATTCCATGACAAAAACAAATTTAAACAATACATATCCACAAATCCAGCACTACAGAATGCTCTGGAAGGAAAACTCCAACCCAACAAACATAACTATACTCCCAAAAACACTGGCAATAGATAATCTAATTTTACCAAACACAAAAAGAAACAGGAGGGCAAAATCCACACCCAATGATACCACCAACAATAAATCCAAAACAAAGAATAACCAATGAACAATGGACATTAATATCCCTAAATGTCAATGGTCTTAACTTACCCATAAAAAGATATAGGCTAACAGAATGGATACGAAGACAGAATCCATCCTTCTGCTGTTTACAAGAAACACACCTCAACTTCAAAGACAGGCGATACCTCAGAGTAAAAGGATGGGAAAAAATTTTCCAATCAAATGGGCTCAAGAAACAAGCTGGGGTAGCAATCCTAATATCTAACAAATTAGACTTTAAACTGAAAGCAATCAAAAGAGATGAAGAAGGGCATTTCATACTCATCACAGAAAAAGGCCATCAAGATGAAGTCTCAATCCTGAACATCTATGCCCCTAATACAAAAGCACCCACATTTGTAAAAGAAACATTACTAAAGCTCAAACCACACATAAAACCACACACACTTATAGTAGGAGACTTCAACCCCTCCCTTACACCATTGGACAGAACCACTAGACAGAAACTTAAAGAAACAAAGGATCTGACAGAAGTTATGACACAACTGGGTTTAACAGATATCTATAGAACATTCCATCCAAACACAAAAGAATATACCTTCTTCTCAGCGCCACATGGAACCTTCTCAAAAATTGACCACATAGTTGGCAGCAAAGCAAACCTCCACAGTTACAAAAGTATTGAAATAACCCCCTGTATCTTATCAGACCACCATGCATTAAAGCTAGAATTCAACAGCAATACGAATTGCAGAAAACCTACATAGCATGGAAAATGAATAACACCCAATTGCACCATTCCTGGGTTGAGGAAGAAATAAAAAAAGAAATTAAAGACTTCCTAGAATTTAATGAGAATGTAGACACAACATACCCGAACTTATGGGACACCCTGAAAGCAGTGCTAAGAGGGAAGTTCATAGCACTAAGTGCTCACATGAAGAAACTGGAGGAAAGTCACATTAGAGAATTGACAGAACAACTGAAAGCTTTAGAGCAAAAAGAAGCAAACACACCAAGGAGGAGTAGATGCCAGGAAATAATCAACCTGAGAGCCGAAATCAACAAAGTAGAAACTAGGAAAACAGTACAAAGAATCAATGAAACAAAGAGTTGGTTCTTTGAGAAGATCAATAAGATAGACAAACCTCTAGCCAAACTAACCAAAAGGCAGAGAGAGAGCATGCTAATTAACAAAATCAGAAATGAAAAGGGGGATATAACAACGGACACTGAGGAAATCCAGAGAATCTTTAGGTCATACTTTGAAAACCTGTATTCCACAAAATTGGAAAATCTAAAGGAAATGGACAGCTTTCTGGATAAATATCACTTACCAAAATTAAATCAAGATCAGATAAACAGTTTAAATCGACCTATAACCCCTAATGAGATAGAAGCAGTCATCAAAAGCCTCCCAACCAAAAAAAGCCCAGGGCCAGATGGCTTCACTGCAGAATTCTACCAGAAATTCAAACAAGAGCTAATTCCAATACTCCTCAAACTGTTCTGCACAATAGAAGCAGATGGGATATTGCCAAACTCTTTCTATGAGGCTACAATCACTTTGATACCCAAGCCACATAAAGATCTGACTAAGAAAGAGTACTACAGACCAATATCCCTCGTGAACATTGATGCTAAAATACTCAATAAAATATTGGCCAACCGAATCCAAGAACATATCAGAAAAATCTTCCACCATGATCAAGTAGGCTTCATCCCAGGGATGCAAGGATAGTTCAACATATGAAAATCCATCAATGTAATCCACTGTATAAATAAACTGAAATAGAAAAACCACATGATCATCTCACTAGATGCTGAAAAAGCCTTTGACAAAATCCAACATCCCTTCATGATAAAGATCTTGGATAGAACAGGAATAACAGGAACATATCTAAACATGATAAACACAATATACACCAAACCAATAGCCAACATCAAAGTAAATGGAGAGAAACTCAAAGCATTTCCTCTAAAATCAGGAACAAGACAAGGCTGTCCACTCTCTCCATATCTCTTCAATATTGTACTTGAAGTTCTGGCTATAGCAATAAGACAAGAAAAGGGGATCAAAGGGATACAAATTGGAAAGGATGAAGTAAACTTTCACTATTTGCAGACGACATGATAGTCTACATTAGTGACCCGAAAAACTCTACCAGGGAACTCCTACGGCTGATAAACACCTTCAGCAAGGTAGCAGGATACAAAATTAACTCAAAAAAATCAGTAGCCCTACTATATACAGATGATAAATCCAATGAGAAAGAAATCAGGGAAACATCACCTTTCACAATATCCACAAGCAACATAAAATATCTTGGGGTAACACTAACCAAAAAAGTGAAAGACCTGTACAATAAGAACTTTGAGACTTTAAAGAAAGAAATTAAAGAAGATACCAGAAAATGGAAAGATCTCCCATGCTCTTGGATAGGTAGAATTAACATAGTAAAAATGGCAATCCTGCCAAAAGCAATCTACAGATTCAATGCAATCCCCATCAAAATCCCAACACAGTTTTTCACAGACATTGAAAGAACAATACTCAACTTTATATGGAAAAATAAAAAGCCCAGGATAGCCAAAACAACTCTTTACAATAAAGGATCTTCTGGAGGCATCACCATCCCCGACTTCAAGCTCTACTATAGAGCCATAGTTCTGAAAACAGCTTGGTATTGGCACAAAAATAGACTGATAGACCAATGGAATCAAATTGAAAACCCTGATATTGACCCACTCACCTATGGATACCTTATTTTTGACAAAGGTGCTAAATCTATACAATGGAAAAAAGATAGCATCTTCAACAAATGGTGCTGGTACAATTGGATTCGGACATGCAGAAAATTTCAGATAGATCCATACCTGTCACCATGCACAAAACTTAAGTGCAAATGGATCAAAGATCTCAGCATAAATCCAGCCACACTGAATCTTCTAGAAGAGAAAGTGGGAATTACCCTTGAACAAATTGGCACAGGAGACCACTTCCTGAACATTACGCCAGTAGCACAGACACTGAGGACTGCAATTAATAAATGGGACCTCCTGAAACTGAGAAGCTTCTGCAAGGCAAAGGAAACAGTCAGTAGGACAAAACGACCACCCACAGAATGGGAAAAGATCTTCACCGATCCCACATCTGACAGAGGACTGATTTCCAAAATATATAAGGAGCTCAAGAAGCTAGCCACCAAAACACCAAACAATGAAATTAAAAAGTGGGGTGCAGAACTAAATAGGGAATTCTCAACAGAGGAATCTGAAATGGCTGAAAGACACTTAAGAAAGTGCTCAAAATCATTGGCCATCAGAGAAATGCAACTCAAAACAACTCTGAGATACCACCTCACCCTGTCAGAATGGCTAAAATCAAAAATACCAATGACAATCTATGCTGGAGAGGATGTGGAGAAAAAGGAACACTCCTCCATTGCTGGTGGGAGTGTGAACTTGTAAGACCACTCTGGAAATCAGTATGGCGGTTGCTCAGAAAAATGGGAATCAGTCTACCTCAAGATCCAGCCATTCCTCTCTTGGTATATACCCAAATAGTGCATGTTCATACAACAAGGACATATGTTCAACCATGTTCATAGCGACATTGTTTGTAATAGCCAGAATCTGGAAGCAATCTAGATGCCCCTCAACTGAAGAATGGATTGAGAAAACGTGGTACATCTATACAATGGAGTACTACTCAGCAGAAAAAAGCAATGGAATCTTGAAATTCACAGGCAAATCGATGGAACTAGAGGAAACCATCCTGAGTGAGGTAACCCAGTCACAAAAAGACAAACATGGTATGTACTCACTGATACATGAATTTTACCAGCCTATAATGCTCTTCACCAAAGAAACTAGGAAACATGAAGGACTCTAAGGGATAAATGGTCCCCAGGAATGGAAGTGGCATGAACTCCTGAACTAACTGGGGGCATGAGGGGGGGGGAAGGAGCTGCTACAATAAGAGCAAGAAAAGAGGAGTAGAGGAGAGGAAATGGAGGGGCAGAAATATTGAGTTGGGGGAAGAATAGAGGAAAGAGAGCAGGATGAGAGATACCATATCAGAGGGAGCCACTATAGGTCCGAGAAGAGATCTGGAGCCAGGGAGATTTCCAGAGACCTACAAGGATGACACAATCTGACAATCCCGACAATGGTGGAGAGGATAACCCAAAAGCCCTTCCCCTAAAATGAGATTGATGACTTCTCTTTATGCCATCCTAGAGCCCTCACCCAGTGGCTGATGGAAGCAGAGACAGACATCCACAGATATACACTGAGCCGAAATCGGGAATTTAGTTGAAGAGAGGGAGGAATGAAGAACGAAGGGGTCTGTACCAGGTTGGAGAAACCCACAGGAACAGTTGACCTGAACAACGGAGAGCACTTGGACCCCAGATGCTGTTGGGGAGGCCAGTACAAGACTGATGCAGACCCCTGAACTTGGATGTCAATAAGGAGGCCTCTGCACTCCAGGGAGCCTCTGATGGTGGATTAGTATTTTTCCCTGGTGCAAGAAGGGACTTTGAGAGCCCATCCCACGTGAAGGGTTATACTCTGGCCCTGGACACATGGGGAAGGGGCCAGAACCAGCACAGGAAGATTTGTTGGACTTTGCCGAGCCCCCACTGAGGACCCTGCCCTGCCTGGGGAGTGGTGGGTGGATGGGTTGGGGGTGGGCTGGGAGTGGGGGAGGATGGTTGGGGGTGAGGGGAGGGAGAGGGAGAAGGGACTTGAAATAAGCTTGTTCCATAACTAGAACTAATAAATAAATTAAAAAAATAATGGCTCATATTAGAAATGAAAAGAAGCCCTAAATTAGTAAAAATCTAAGCTTCTACATCAAGAAGTAAAAAGAAAAGCAAGCAACTGCCCCAACCCTCCATCCCCGCAAAAGAAGGGCTAACAAGGACTGGAGCAGACATGTGTGACACTTGTCAGAGCAAAAGCAACAAAGCTGTTGGACTAAAAAGTTTACTCCTCAGGGAAAATAACAAAATAGAAAAACTTATAGACTGAAGGTTTTCACCTTTATCAAAATTAAAATTTGGACCTGGAACATGATGATGATGACAAAGATAATGATGTTTATATCATATGTAGTCACATGGAGAAGTGTGGTTGCATCCCTGGCCTCCATCACTTACATGCTCATAGCTTGTCCATTCTAGTATGGTCATTAAAATGTGTCCAGACATTGCTAAATGTTCCCTGGAAGCAATATTGCACCCACTTAGAACCACTGCTCAAGCCATTGATCAGTTAAAACAAGTATGGGGAGGCTATAAATCAATATTGGAAATAATAGAGTTTCAACACCATTGAGCTTACTATTATTAAAAGTGGTAATAAGGAAAAATGGAATAATTTCCTAATAAATTCAGTATCTTAAATGAGATACCCAACTTCTTTAAAACAGCCAAAAACACTAAAATAATGATATAAATCTTTGGAATAGTGCTATTTCTATTTGTCTTTAAAATGTTCTTAAACATGTAAAGTAGAAATGCCAAGTCTATACATATTAAGCTAGAAAACATATTTCATTACATTTGGATAAATTATGTTATGGTTTTAATGTTATTATAACACATAATATTGTTATATAATCTCAACTTTTATTTCGAAGCACAGAAATACAAATGATATTATATCCTGAAGTCTAATAAATTTATACATTAAATCTATCAGCTTCTCTGTTGAGTTTGACAGTATTTCTACTTAAACTATTTAAAATCTGCAAATAGTGATAATTTTAGACCTTCTGTAAAGTGGGCAATATTCCCTAAGCTGATCATATGAGGCCACAAATATCTCTGTAGAAAATCAATTAGAGAGACATCATAAGAAAAATCATGCAATAAAATCTATCATGAACAGCCTTTGCACTAAGATGCTAGGCAAGTGAAGCCTAGAAAGCTGCTTTACAGAAATGGTGGCTATCTAGAAATGCAGCCTTCATCTGACATTTGGAAATTTCTAAATGAGTTTTATTGTATCAGCACACAAAAAGAAAATTATAGGACCAAACTCAATTGATCAAGACTCAGGTAAACCTGTTGTCAAATTCCAATGCCAGCCATGAACTAAAGAAACAAAGGAGAGCATGCTCAGGCTGAAAGTAGTCATGTAAAATGTAAAAATGCCACAGCTCACTTTACACTTTACATTAAATGGCAAAAGACTGCATTATCAAGGTTGGAAATAAAACAAATATGTCAGTTTTCAACTCTCCTATTCAACATTGTACTTTTTCCTAGAACAGAGAGAAACCGATGAAATATTTTTTTTTGCCTGTGGAAATACAATCTAAAATTATTTTATTTACACATTATTTGACTATGTAGAAAATTACCACATAAACAATAATAGAACTAATGTATAAATATAGTAGATCTTAGGGAATAAAATCATCTGTATTATTGTACATTTGTAATAAATTTGAAATTGTATCATAATACTGTATAATTTTTATATCATGGTGGGGTTTTTTTATTGTTGTTTTTTCGAGACAGGGTTTCGCTGTGTAGCTTTGGAGGCTATCCTGGCACTCGCTCTGGAGACTAGGCTGGCCTCGAACTTACAGAGAACCGCCTGCCTCTGCCTCCCGAGTGCTGGGATAAAAGACATGTGCCACCAATGCCCAATACTGTATATTATAATAATATTAAAACCATAACACATTTTCTGTAGATATAAAAGAGTATGTGGATGTTTGGTTTTAGCAAGACAAATGTAATTGGGGGAGAAGGGCAAGTCCTGCCAGAGGCACTTGTTGAGTGTACTAGTATCTCTTCGCTATAAATGTTTACAATGATATGGCATAAGTGGAAATGCAAAACACTGCCAGGGCAAAGGCAACTTTTACTCAGTCTCTGTAGAGGTTTGATAGTGTAATGCCACATTGAATAACAATTGACAAATTTAATTTTAGATTTTCCCTAAAACAAATGGTAGTTTATGGCCATACAAAGATATCTTGTGCATTTGTGCTGACTTTATTCTTTTTTGTTTGTTTGGTTTTGGTTTTTGCTATTTTTATTAATTTATTTTTTACCTTCCAATCCCAGTACCCCATCCCTCCTCTCCTACTGCTCCCTTCATTCCCCCTCTACTTCCGATCTGCTCTATGGAGAGGGCAAGGCCTCCCCTAGGAAATTCACTAAGTCTGTCCCATCATCTCACTGAGGCAGGACACCCCTGTGTCTAGGCTTAGCAAGGTATCTCTCCATAGAGAATGTGCTCCACTAAGTCAGTTTTTGCATTAGACTTAGATCTTGGGCCAACTGCCAGTGGCCTCATATATTGTCCCAGCCACATCATTGTCACCTATATTCAGGAGTCTAGTTCAGTCTTATGCAGGTCCCCTATTTGTCAGGCCATAGTCCTTGATCTCTCATTAGCTCAGGTCAGCTGATTCTGTGGGTTTCTCCACTACAATCTTGACTCCTTTGGTCATATTATCACTCCTCCCTTACTTCAATTGTACTCCAGAAGCTTGGCCCAATGTTTAGTTGTGGGTTTCTGCATCTGCTTGCATATGTTTCTGGAAGAGTGTTCTAGCTTCTCTGGGGTTGTGGATTGTAGGATGGGTATCTTTTGCTTTATGTCTGGTATCCATTTATGAGTGAGTACATATTATACTTGTCTTTCTGGGCCTGGGGTTACCTCATTCAGGATGTTTTTTTTTCTAGTTCTGTCAATTTGCTGTGAAGTTTAGGATGTCATTGTTTCTTACTGCTGAGTAATATTCCATTTTGTAAATATACTACATTTTCTTCATTTGTACTTCAGTTGAGGGACATCTAGGCTGTTTCCAAGATCTGGCTATTACAAATAATATTGCTATGAACATAGTTGAGCAAATGTCCTTGTGGTATGAATGTGTCTCCTTTGGGTATATGCCCAACAGTGGTATTACAGGGTCTTGAGGTAGGTTAATCCCCAATTTTCTGAGGAACTACCATACTGATTTCCCCAGTGGCTGTACAAGTTTGCACTCCCACCAGCAATGGAGGAGTGTTCCCCTTTCTCCACATCCTTTCCAGCTTAAGCTGTCATTGGTGTTTTGATCTTAGCCATTCTGATTCATGTAAGATGGTATCTCAGAGTTCTTTTGATTTGCATTTCCCTGATGACTAAGGATGTTGAGCATTTCCTTAAGTGTATTTCCATCATTTGAGATTTTTTCTGTTGAGAATTCTCTGCTTAGATCTGTAGCCCATATTTAAATTGGATCATTTGGTAGTTTGATGTCTAGTTCTTGGTATATTTTGGAGATCAGCCCTCTGGCAAATGTGGGGTTGGTAAAGATCTTTCCTCTGAAAGACCCCTGCCCCTTAGCCCTTTCTTTCTCAAGTTTGTCTCCTCTTCCTCCTGTCGGCGGCTTCCCCGATCCCCACCCCCGGCGGCCTTCCCCCGCCACCCGCCGCACGCCCGGCCCGAGAACGAGCACCAGGTGGGCCGGCACGAGAACAAACACCAAGTGAGCCCGGCCTGGAGCCCTGCCCCTGAGCCCCCGCCCAATGAGAAACACTCTGTCCCAAGGTCTCCGCCTCCAAGGTCAGCCATCTGGACGCGGAGGGAGAGGGAATTGAGTCTGTTGTACCAGACACCAGACCTTGAGAATATGCTGATCTGGAATGGCTCTGTGTCTCATTTGAACCATCCAATAGAAATGATTCTGTATTTCGCCTCATTTGAAAGACTCTGTGTTTCACCTCATTTGAATAACTCTGTACTTTGCCTCATTTGAATAACCCTGTATAGCGCCTCATATACATTGACCAATGGGAATAGCTCTGTACAATGCCTCATTAGAATTATCCAATAGAATCCCTGCTCCTAGCTTGCGCCTTTTTCCCTATATAAGGACCCCTTTCCCTTGGCTCGGCACGCTTAGCCACACAGAAGCTAAGTCGCCCCGGGTACCCGAGTCTCTAATAAAACCTCTTGCGGTTTTGCATCCAAGTCTGTGGTCTCGCTGATTCCTGGGTGCGGGTCTCCTTCTACGAAAGTACCTCTTTGGGGGTCTTTCACCTCATTCTGTAGGGAGCCATTTTGTATTATTGACTGTGCTCTTTGCTTTACAGAACCTTCTCAGTTTTTGGAGGTCCCATTTATTAATCGTTGCTCTTAGTGTCTGTGCTATTGGTGTTTTATTTAGGAAGTAGTCTCCTATGACTATGCATTCAAGTGTATTTCCCACTTTCTCTTCTATGAGGTTCAGTGTGGATGGATTTATATTGAGGTCTTTGATCAATTTTGACTTGAGTTTTGTGCATGGCAGTAGATATGGATGTATTTGTATTCATCTACATGTTGACAGTCAGTTATACCAGCACCATTTGTTGAATATGTTTTCCTTTTTCCATTTCATATTTTTAGCTTTTTTGCCAAAAATTAGGTGTGAGTTGATATCAGGATCTTCTGTTCTATTCCATTGGTCTGTTTTATGCCAATACCAAGCTGTTTGCATTACTATAGCTCTGCAGTAGAGCTTGAAGTTAGGAATGGTGATACCCCTGGATTATCCTTTATGGTACAGGATTGTTTTGGCTATCTTGGGGTTTTTGTTTTTCCGTATGAAGTTGAAGGTGCACTGAGACAAAAAAAAAAGGCCATCTCAAGCACTGCACACCATGAGTCCTTTGGGATGCCCTTCTGGAAAAATAAAATTATTAATAAAGAACAGATCTGTCATTGATAAATCTTAAGTTGGTGACAGTAACACTAAGAAGGATTTGGAGATATAGAGATGTTCTAGAATTTGGTTTTGATGTTGTATTAACGTATATGCCTTCGCCAGAACTCATACACTTATATACCTGACAGTGTCACCCTGACAATGTATCTGTTACATTTCCATATTGATTTTAAAATGCTAACAGCTGGCAGTATAACTCAGAGGTAGAGCACTTTTTTAACATGCACAGGATCTGTGTTTCATCAGTAGATCATAAGTAAATAAGTGTACAAGTAAATATATAAATAGTTAAAAGATGTTTGTAACATGTGACCTAGTTTGAGTTTCATACACTGTGTATGAGCCTTTCAAAGCTCAAGTATTTCTTTATTTTACATTACCAATGAAAAATTGACAGAGACAGCAGGCACATTTTAAAGCAACACTGCTAATAAAAGGCAAATGTATAAAATATGTGAAAGGCTCTATTTGTTCATCTATCCACTATTATCTGTCTATCCGCATGCATTCACATGTATTTAGGCACATGTGTGTGCAGTTGTGTATGTGTGTGGGAGACCTGAAGGTAGCATCCAATATAGTTCCTGATTCCACTCTATTTATTCAGCAGGGTCTCTTGGTGAAACTGAAACTTCCCAATTCTGGCTTGTCTAGCTAACCAGCTTGGCCCAGGGACCCCCTGTCTTGGTTTCTGAGTGCTTTCATTACATGGTGGCCACCACACTGCATGGATTTTGGAGACCTGAACTATGATTTTCACACTTGTGCACAAGGGCTTTACTCATTGAACTGTTTCCCCAGCTTCCTAAACCTCTTTCTACTATGAAAACATCATAAAGACAATTCAATAAAGTAGAAAATACAGTGGTGTCCACACACCTATCTATATCACTCAAATCCTTATTCAACAGGGATAAGTTACTACCATCACTTCAGACACTTCAGAGTACTTTATTTCAGGTATTTCTCTCTTATTTATGAGGACCTGGGAATCAAATAATGGGCTTTGTGCCCACTAGACAAGCATTCTATCAACTCAGTTACACTCCCCAGCCCTTACTCATATTTTAAAAGAGTTATGTCCTTATGTATTTATTTATTGTGTGTGTGTGTGTGAGAGAGAGAGAGAGAGAGAGAGAGAGAGAGAGAGAGAGACGAGAGAGAGAGAGAGAGAGAGAATGCACATGCATGTATGTGGTTGTCAAATGGCCTCTATCATTCTCAACTTGTTCGTTTGAGACAGGGTCTCTCTCTGATCCTGAGGCTTATATCCTCTCAGATAGGTTGAAAGCCAGCAATCTCCAGCAATCCTGGAGTTACAGGTGTACACTGAGTTCCTGGCCTTTATGTGGGTATTGAGTTTCCAGCTTTGATTATCATGATTATGCAGCAAGTGCTGTAAACCATTGACCTTTCCTTCAGTCCCCAGACATTGTCACTACACATAAACACTAATATGTAGTGAAAGTAACATTACCTCGATGTATAAATTAGTATCCAGACCTCACCATTTTGTTCTATGATTCACTGATTATTTATGGTAATAACAACCTGTGATAAGAAAAAAATTCAGCTTGAAAATATCCTGAGTAGCAGAGCAGACAGTGGGACATGGATACTAATTTATACATCGAGGTAATGTTACTTTCACTACATATTAGTGTTTATGTGTAGTGACAATGTCTGGGGACTGAAGGAAAGGTCAATGGTTTACAGCACTTGCTGCATAATCATGATAATCAAAGCTGGAAACTCAATACCCACATAAAGGCCAGGAACTCAGTGTACACCTGTAACTCCAGGATTGCTGGAGATTGCTGGCTTTCAACCTATCTGAGAGGATATAAGCCTCAGGATCAGAGAGAGACCCTGTCTCAAACGAACAAGTTGAGAATGATAGAGGCCATTTGACAACCACATACATGCATGTGCATTCTCTCTCTCTCTCTCTCTCTCTCTCTCTCTCTCTCTCTCTCTCTCTGTCTCTCTCTCTCTCTCTCTCTCTCTCTCTCTCACACACACACACACAATAAATAAATACATAAGGACATAACTCTTTTAAAATATGAGTAAGGGCTGGGGAGTGTAACTGAGTTGATAGAATGCTTGTCTAGTGGGCACAAAGCCCATTATTTGATTCCCAGGTCCTCATAAATAAGAGAGAAATACCTGAAATAAAGTACTCTGAAGTGTCTGAAGTGATGGTAGTAACTTATCCCTGTTGAATAAGGATTTGAGTGATATAGATAGGTGTGTGGACACCACTGTATTTTCTACTTTATTGAATTGTCTTTATGATGTTTTCATAGTAGAAAGAGGTTTAGGAAGCTGGGGAAACAGTTCAATGAGTAAAGCCCTTGTGCACAAGTGTGAAAATCATAGTTCAGGTCTCCAAAATCCATGCAGTGTGGTGGCCACCATGTAATGAAAGCACTCAGAAACCAAGACAGGGGGTCCCTGGGCCAAGCTGGTTAGCTAGACAAGCCAGAATTGGGAAGTTTCAGTTTCACCAAGAGACCCTGCTGAATAAATAGAGTGGAATCAGGAACTATATTGGATGCTACCTTCAGGTCTCCCACACACATACACAACTGCACACACATGTGCCTAAATACATGTGAATGCATGCGGATAGACAGATAATAGTGGATAGATGAACAAATAGAGCCTTTCACATATTTTATACATTTGCCTTTTATTAGCAGTGTTGCTTTAAAATGTGCCTGCTGTCTCTGTCAATTTTTCATTGGTAATGTAAAATAAAGAAATACTTGAGCTTTGAAAGGCTCATACACAGTGTATGAAACTCAAACTAGGTCACATGTTACAAACATCTTTTAACTATTTATATATTTACTTGTACACTTATTTACTTATGATCTACTGATGAAACACAGATCCTGTGCATGTTAAAAAAGTGCTCTACCTCTGAGTTATACTGCCAGCTGTTAGCATTTTAAAATCAATATGGAAATGTAACAGATACATTGTCAGGGTGACACTGTCAGGTATATAAGTGTATGAGTTCTGGCGAAGGCATATACGTTAATACAACATCAAAACCAAATTCTAGAACATCTCTATATCTCCAAATCCTTCTTAGTGTTACTGTCACCAACTTAAGATTTATCAATGACAGATCTGTTCTTTATTAATAATTTTATTTTTCCAGAAGGGCATCCCAAAGGACTCATGGTGTGCAGTGCTTGAGATGGCCTTTTTTTTTTGTCTCAGTGCACCTTCAACTTCATACGGAAAAACAAAAACCCCAAGATAGCCAAAACAATCCTGTACCATAAAGGATAATCCAGGGGTATCACCATTCCTAACTTCAAGCTCTACTGCAGAGCTATAGTAATGCAAACAGCTTGGTATTGGCATAAAACAGACCAATGGAATAGAACAGAAGATCCTGATATCAACTCACACCTAATTTTTGGCAAAAAAGCTAAAAATATGAAATGGAAAAAGGAAAACATATTCAACAAATGGTGCTGGTATAACTGACTGTCAACATGTAGATGAATACAAATACATCCATATCTACTGCCATGCACAAAACTCAAGTCAAAATTGATCAAAGACCTCAATATAAATCCATCCACACTGAACCTCATAGAAGAGAAAGTGGGAAATACACTTGAATGCATAGTCATAGGAGACTACTTCCTAAATAAAACACCAATAGCACAGACACTAAGAGCAACGATTAATAAATGGGACCTCCAAAAACTGAGAAGGTTCTGTAAAGCAAAGAGCACAGTCAATAATACAAAATGGCTCCCTACAGAATGAGGTGAAAGACCCCCAAAGAGGTACTTTCGTAGAAGGAGACCCGCACCCAGGAATCAGCGAGACCACAGACTTGGATGCAAAACCGCAAGAGGTTTTATTAGAGACTCGGGTACCCGGGGCGACTTAGCTTCTGTGTGGCTAAGCGTGCCGAGCCAAGGGAAAGGGGTCCTTATATAGGGAAAAAGGCGCAAGCTAGGAGCAGGGATTCTATTGGATAATTCTAATGAGGCATTGTACAGAGCTATTCCCATTGGTCAATGTATATGAGGCGCTATACAGGGTTATTCAAATGAGGCAAAGTACAGAGTTATTCAAATGAGGTGAAACACAGAGTCTTTCAAATGAGGCGAAATACAGAATCATTTCTATTGGATGGTTCAAATGAGACACAGAGCCATTCCAGATCAGCATATTCTCAAGGTCTGGTGTCTGGTACAACAGACTCAATTCCCTCTCCCTCCGCGTCCAGATGGCTGACCTTGGAGGCGGAGACCTTGGGACAGAGTGTTTCTCATTGGGCGGGGGCTCAGGGGCAGGGCTCCAGGCCGGGCTCACTTGGTGTTTGTTCTCGTGCCGGCCCACCTGGTGCTCGTTCTCGGGCCGGGCGTGCGGCGGGTGGCGGGGGAAGGCCGCCGGGGGTGGGGATCGGGGAAGCCGCCGACAGGAGGAAGAGGAGACAAACTTGAGAAAGAAAGGGCTAAGGGGCAGGGGTCTTTCAGAGGAAAGATCTTTACCAACCCCACATTTGCCAGAGGGCTGATCTCCAAAATATACCAAGAACTAGACATCAAACTACCAAATGATCCAATTTAAATATGGGCTACAGATCTAAGCAGAGAATTCTCAACAGAAAAAATCTCAAATGATGGAAATACACTTAAGGAAATGCTCAACATCCTTAGTCATCAGGGAAATGCAAATCAAAAGAACTCTGAGATACCATCTTACATGAATCAGAATGGCTAAGATCAAAACACCAATGACAGCTTAAGCTGGAAAGGATGTGGAGAAAGGGGAACACTCCTCCATTGCTGGTGGGAGTGCAAACTTGTACAGCCACTGGGGAAATCAGTATGGTAGTTCCTCAGAAAATTGGGGATTAACCTACCTCAAGACCCTGTAATACCACTGTTGGGCATATACCCAAAGGAGACACATTCATACCACAAGGACATTTGCTCAACTATGTTCATAGCAATATTATTTGTAATAGCCAGATCTTGGAAACAGCCTAGATGTCCCTCAACTGAAGTACAAATGAAGAAAATGTAGTATATTTACAAAATGGAATATTACTCAGCAGTAAGAAACAATGACATCCTAAACTTCACAGCAAATTGACAGAACTAGAAAAAAAAACATCCTGAATGAGGTAACCCCAGGCCCAGAAAGACAAGTATAATATGTACTCACTCATAAATGGATACCAGACATAAAGCAAAAGATACCCATCCTACAATCCACAACCCCAGAGAAGCTAGAACACTCTTCCAGAAACATATGCAAGCAGATGCAGAAACCCACAACTAAACATTGGGCCAAGCTTCTGGAGTACAATTGAAGTAAGGGAGGAGTGATAATATGACCAAAGGAGTCAAGATTGTAGTGGAGAAACCCACAGAATCAGCTGACCTGAGCTAATGAGAGATCAAGGACTATGGCCTGACAAATAGGGGACCTGCATAAGACTGAACTAGACTCCTGAATATAGGTGACAATGATGTGGCTGGGACAATATATGAGGCCACTGGCAGTTGGCCCAAGATCTAAGTCTAATGCAAAAACTGACTTAGTGGAGCACATTCTCTATGGAGAGATACCTTGCTAAGCCTAGACACAGGGGTGTCCTGCCTCAGTGAGATGATGGGACAGACTTAGTGAATTTCCTAGGGGAGGCCTTGCCCTCTCCATAGAGCAGATCGGAAGTAGAGGGGGAATGAAGGGAGCAGTAGGAGAGGAGGGATGGGGTACTGGGATTGGAAGGTAAAAAATAAATTAATAAAAATAGCAAAAACCAAAACCAAACAAACAAAAAAGAATAAAGTCAGCACAAATGCACAAGATATCTTTGTATGGCCATAAACTACCATTTGTTTTAGGGAAAATCTAAAATTAAATTTGTCAATTGTTATTCAATGTGGCATTACACTATCAAACCTCTACAGAGACTGAGTAAAAGTTGCCTTTGCCCTGGCAGTGTTTTGCATTTCCACTTATGCCATATCATTGTAAACATTTATAGCGAAGAGATACTAGTACACTCAACAAGTGCCTCTGGCAGGACTTGCCCTTCTCCCCCAATTACATTTGTCTTGCTAAAACCAAACATCCACATACTCTTTTATATCTACAGAAAATGTGTTATGGTTTTAATATTATTATAATATACAGTATTGGGCATTGGTGGCACATGTCTTTTATCCCAGCACTCGGGAGGCAGAGGCAGGCGGTTCTCTGTAAGTTCGAGGCCAGCCTAGTCTCCAGAGCGAGTGCCAGGATAGCCTCCAAAGCTACACAGCGAAACCCTGTCTCGAAAAAACAACAATAAAAAAACCCCACCATGATATAAAAATTATACAGTATTATGATACAATTTCAAATTTATTACAAATGTACAATAATACAGATGATTTTATTCCCTAAGATCTACTATATTTATACATTAGTTCTATTATTGTTTATGTGGTAATTTTCTACATAGTCAAATAATGTGTAAATAAAATAATTTTAGATTGTATTTCCACAGGCAAAAAAAAATATTTCATCGGTTTCTCTCTGTTCTAGGAAAAAGTACAATGTTGAATAGGAGAGTTGAAAACTGACATATTTGTTTTATTTCCAACCTTGATAATGCAGTCTTTTGCCATTTAATGTAAAGTGTAAAGTGAGCTGTGGCATTTTTACATTTTACATGACTACTTTCAGCCTGAGCATGCTCTCCTTTGTTTCTTTAGTTCATGGCTGGCATTGGAATTTGACAACAGGTTTACCTGAGTCTTGATCAATTGAGTTTGGTCCTATAATTTTCTTTTTGTGTGCTGATACAATAAAACTCATTTAGAAATTTCCAAATGTCAGATGAAGGCTGCATTTCTAGATAGCCACCATTTCTGTAAAGCAGCTTTCTAGGCTTCACTTGCCTAGCATCTTAGTGCAAAGGCTGTTCATGATAGATTTTATTGCATGATTTTTCTTATGATGTCTCTCTAATTGATTTTCTACAGAGATATTTGTGGCCTCATATGATCAGCTTAGGGAATATTGCCCACTTTACAGAAGGTCTAAAATTATCACTATTTGCAGATTTTAAATAGTTTAAGTAGAAATACTGTCAAACTCAACAGAGAAGCTGATAGATTTAATGTATAAATTTATTAGACTTCAGGATATAATATCATTTGTATTTCTGTGCTTCGAAATAAAAGTTGAGATTATATAACAATATTATGTGTTATAATAACATTAAAACCATAACATAATTTATCCAAATGTAATGAAATATGTTTTCTAGCTTAATATGTATAGACTTGGCATTTCTACTTTACATGTTTAAGAACATTTTAAAGACAAATAGAAATAGCACTATTCCAAAGATTTATATCATTATTTTAGTGTTTTTGGCTGTTTTAAAGAAGTTGGGTATCTCATTTAAGATACTGAATTTATTAGGAAATTATTCCATTTTTCCTTATTACCACTTTTAATAATAGTAAGCTCAATGGTGTTGAAACTCTATTATTTCCAATATTGATTTATAGCCTCCCCATACTTGTTTTAACTGATCAATGGCTTGAGCAGTGGTTCTAAGTGGGTGCAATATTGCTTCCAGGGAACATTTAGCAATGTCTGGACACATTTTAATGACCATACTAGAATGGACAAGCTATGAGCATGTAAGTGATGGAGGCCAGGGATGCAACCACACTTCTCCATGTGACTACATATGATATAAACATCATTATCTTTGTCATCATCATCATGTTCCAGGTCCAAATTTTAATTTTGATAAAGGTGAAAACCTTCAGTCTATAAGTTTTTCTATTTTGTTATTTTCCCTGAGGAGTAAACTTTTTAGTCCAACAGCTTTGTTGCTTTTGCTCTGACAAGTGTCACACATGTCTGCTCCAGTCCTTGTTAGCCCTTCTTTTGCGGGGATGGAGGGTTGGGGCAGTTGCTTGCTTTTCTTTTTACTTCTTGATGTAGAAGCTTAGATTTTTACTAATTTAGGGCTTCTTTTCATTTCTAATATGAGCCATTATTTTTTTAATTTATTTATTAGTTCTAGTTATGGAACAAGCTTATTTCAAGTCCCTTCTCCCTCTCCCTCCCCTCACCCAACCATCCTCCCCCACTCCCAGCCCACCCCCAACCCATCCACCCACCACTCCCCAGGCAGGGCAGGGTCCTCAGTGGGGGCTCGGCAAAGTCCAACAAATCTTCCTGTGCTGGTTCTGGCCCCTTCCCCATGTGTCCAGGGCCAGAGTATAACCCTTCAC
>NW_023277123.1:0-28447 GCF_003668045.3 Cricetulus griseus
TATTTATTGTAAGGGTACAGTGTGGTATTTAGTATTATTGATGCTACTTATATAATGAAAATGAATAATAACCCATGTCCTCACAGTTAGAGAGACTAAAATGTCTGTAATACTAACAAGTAAAATAGAACTTATGTTTTTTTACCCTTTAGCTTTTTTAACAAGGTGATTTGAATGTGAAATGTGACAGGGAACATGATTTTACATATTAATGGCTGTGTCTCTCTTCTCACCAAAATGAGACCACTAATTTTAGCTAGAGTCATCATATAAAGTCATTTTGATGTACAGTCATTGTTCTGAAACCCAGCTCTTAAAACCATAATGCACATGAAATTATCTACTCTTTTCTCTTAAGATAGGCATGTGGATAGATAAAAAAATATGGACACTTGTAGATAGACATAAAAAACTCGAACACAAAGGTGTATACATATTATAGATAAAATAAAAGTAAGGACAGGTGATAGGGAATCTACTCATAAACTTTGTGCCTGTGGAATTCTCTAAAATGAACTTTCTAGAAAACAAAGACTGTTAAATGAAGTGAAGCTATCTTCTTTAAGCCCAGTGAAGCTTGTTGTAGCATGTTTTCCAATAATACACTCTAGGAGTTCTAATATATTCAACAGTGGAATAAATTCCCAGCACTGAAAATCACTAATGTGGTGATTCTACTTCTAAGTGAATAATGAGGCCAATCAGGATTCTCAAAATTCTCATAGTCACAAAGTTGCATGTAAGTTATTTTATCTAATGGCACTTACACCGTGAGGTGGTATTTCAAATACAAACAGTCACATGAACACAAAGACAAACACATAAAATAAAAAGTGAAACTAATTCTGTTTAAAAAATATGACTTGTAAATAAAGATTTCCCCATCAAGGAAGAAATGAGAAACAGAAGCAGTAAGAAGTACTGGTTGTTGATAGAAGACTGTCTCCACTCTGTTCTACACCCAGTTACTTCCTAACCCCACAGAAAACTACTTGATACACAGCATCATTAACAGTTTTGCAATATTGCTCAAGGTTTGGAGTGAAGCAACACAACTATGATCACAGTCTACCAAGCAGCCCAGTACTTTTAAGCATATTATTGTCTGAATCAAGCATGGCCAAAGGGCAGGTATAAGCATAAGTGTGGCATATTTTTAATATCAAGTCCTAACTACCCAGGGCCAGAGACATCTGCTACATCACTCAGCCTCAGAAATTAGACATTGCATTGCTAGAGATAGGTAAGTGAGAAACGACAAAAATGTCCAACTTTAATGTTTTCCTACATCATCATGAGATTGAGCTTAAAATTTTACAAATGTTGGGGAGACTTTTTAGTGTCTACTCTGACTTTTCTGACTTAGTCTAACAGCTAGTTCCTGGATCTGTGGCTCTTACATGAGCTGAACAAGGAAAACACCAATGGACATATCAAAGTGCACCTGGCCCATGAGGCCTCAACCCTACAAAAACAATACAAAACAAACAACTACAAGCAACTAATGTTAAATAGAGAATGTCTTTTCCAAAGAAGAGCACATCAATTGGTCACCCAGTACCAAAGTGTCAGACCTGAAAATACATATACAACCAACATTATACAGACTGAGCAGGTTATATTTAGGAATATATAAACATATATGCATGAAATAGTTATAAATGAAAAAAGAGGCCATGCATTTGAAAGAAAGCAAGGAGAGGTATATGGGAGTGTTTGGAGAGAAGAAAGGAGAAGGGGAAATAATGAAATTATATGTTCAAAAATTTTAGCAAATGAACCTCTGAAGTAATGATTCATCTATGTGTAAGTATCAGATGCCCTGGAACTAGAGTTAAAGACTGATGTTTGTCCCTATGTGGATGCTAGGACCCAAAGTCAGGGACTTTTAACTACTGCACCATTTATCCAACACAAAGCTTTTTAGATTTTTATACTTTATTTTTTCATTTCAATTAGAAACAAGATTGTTTTACCTGTCAATCCCAGTTCCCACTCCCTCCCCTCCTCCCCTACCACTCACCCCCCAACTATTACCCTATCTATCACATATCCTTTCTGCTCCCTAGGGAGGGTGAGGACTTCCATAGGGTGTCATCAGAGTCTATCATATCCTTTGGGATAGGGCCTAGGCCCACCCTCTGTGTCTTGGCTCAGGCAGTATCCCTCAATGTGGAATGGGCTGCAAAATCCATGCCTATGCTAGGGATAAGTACTGAATTTAGGAGGTCCTGTAGATTTCTGAGGTTTCCTCACTGAAACCCATGTTCCTGGGGTTGGATCAGTCCCTTGCTGATTTCCCAGCTATCAGTCTGGGTACCAAGATCTCCCTGTTGTTCAGGCCAGCTGTTGCCGTGGGTTTCAACAGCCTGGTCTGGACCCCTGTGCACATCACTTGTACTTCTCTGCAACTGGATTCCAGTTGAGTTCAGTGATTAGTTATGGGTGTCTGCTTCTACTTCCACCAGCTGCTGGATGAAGGCTATAGGGTGGCATATAAGTCAGTCATCAATCTCATTATCAGGGGAGGGCATTTAAGGTAGCTTCTCCTCTGTTGCTTAGATTGTTAGCTGGTGTCATCTTTGTAGATCTCCCGACATTTCCTTAGTGCCTGATTTCTCTGTAAACCTGAAATTGTCTCTCTCTCTATTATGATATCTCCTTTCTTGTTTTCATCTATTCTTCCCCCGACTCAAGTTTCTGCTCCCTCATGTCCTCGTCACCCCACCTCTTCTCCTATCTCATTCTCCTAGCTCCCTCTCCCCTCCTTCCGTGCACTTTTTAGATTTTTAAACCAGAAAATTTTACATACTTCTTGTAGCTAGGACATGTACTATGAAAATGATAAAGTCAATCATGCAACATTTATTGAATCTTGCTGTGTTTGATCTCATTACGAATATTAATATTTTCTTAATTATTATTAAAATTAAGGTTTTGTGTATTACACATCTCACTGAAACAGATGGTTTTCACAGTTATATCAGTTTTGGTCCTTCATTTTCAACTTTCTTCTTACTTTTATATTCTGTTTCTTTTTCTGTTTTTCTCCTTTAATGGTGGTTCTTTCAATGCAATGCAGTGATGAACAATGGTAACTTCATTTAAAAACATAGTGCCAGGCTTTTGGCCATACACTCTTACTTATGTGTCTATGTCACATTTTCTCATGTTTCTTATTCAGAACAAAGAGCTCTATAAGAAACATACTCAATTTATTTTTCATAAGAGAAAAAGGTTAGCCTTAAAACAACCATCATTTAGTGAATATAAGTGTTTTTAATACAGCTTTAATAGTACTACACAATTAAATATTATATAGTTACTGAGATTTGCAACATCTTTTTCTTCACATGCATACTTGTCCCTTCAGCTGCATGAATAATTTTCCAGTAGCCCAAAGCCTTCTCTTTGCTAATGAAAACCAGCAAAGCTAAAGCACCCTACGTGCTCAGCAGTGACAGTTTCAGTAAGCAATTAATCTCCAACAGTTCACCTACCACGTATGAACTTCAGAGCTCAATTCGGCACCTCATATGACTCTGTGTCCTAATTCTCACTGGAGGAGAAAGTCTATAAGCTAAAAACAGAACGTCGGAAAAACAGTATGAAATAAATGATGCAGATAAAAAAAAAAAACAGTGGATTGTTTTTCAGTAGAGTTTTAGCACAAAAAAATGTTTCTGATATTGAAACTTCTTGATTGGTTAGTATTATGTTTGCCTTACTTGCATACTCTGCTGAATAGGGTTAATAGTATTTATGTCTTGTAGAAAAAAACATTATAGAACTTAATTAAAGTTTATAAAACACAAAGAAAGCTTTTTTCATAATTGCTTTGCTGTTCACCTTTGTCATTTAGCTTTCCTCAGGGGTCCAAGATCTCATCAGTTGTAGTATAGTAGAAAACCATTGAACAGCATGCATCACAATAGTGGAAAGAATTTTATGCATCTGTAAATAAGTAAAAACCCAGGTGTAGAGACACACACTGAAGCATGGTCAGTTTTTTAGGGACCACACATCTGAGGAAAACTCTTTCTTTCACAGCAGTCCTCACTTGCCAATAGCTCCTTGACTAGTGCTGGAACTCTGTGATGCTTCCTCCATCCGTGGTAGAATTTTGTTCATTTTGATAATGTGCAGGGGTCTTGCATACAGTCTCAGCCACTAAATCCATGTGTGCTGCCCTGTGCTGTTCTGCCTTGAAAACACTGTTTCCTTGTAGTCATCATATACCCTTCAGCCTTACATATGTTTCTATGTTGTTTTTTTTTTTTAATGATGATCCTTGAATCTTGAAGGAGTGGGTGTTTTATAGCCATCCCATTAAATCTGATCAGTCAACAGTCTCTTCTCCACATGTTGACCACTTGTCAGTCTCTGTGTTAATCCCACCTACTGCAAAAGAAATTCTTCTTATGAGGATTGAGGAAAACTCTAGTATATGGTTATAATCCATTTACCAGATTATTTGTAATAGGATCTCCCCTAGGAACTATGATCTATCCTCTCATAGGTTCTTGGCTCCATTAAATGCGGACACCATAAGCTCCATATTTTCAGTAGGCTTTAAAATGAAATAAGAAGCTGTTGGGTTACTTCATAACATTTGTGCTGCTCTTGCACCAGTGGGTATATTGTGACAGACAGATGCTATTGAAACACACAGGGTAACAATTCAGTAACACTCCTGGTAGCATGCATAGCACTTTTCAGCACTATGAATTATTTATTACCAGTGGTTATAGAGTTTCCAGATATTTACTAATTTGTTATCTGAATGTTTCCTGATTTGAATATGTGCTGCTTTTAAGAACAGAGTCACACAATCAAATTCTGGAGGGTAACAAAAAACAGGGTAAGGTTGTGATGTTTGAAGGCCCTCGCTATCCTGAGACATCGAAAGAGGGAACTCATACCTGGTAGTGGGTTTCTATTTGACTTCTGTGGTGTCTATGAGATGCATCAACACCCCTGAATCATGTTATGGTGTAACTCCATTGAAAATCATTGTATATTTGTGTATGCATATGTTTTGGAAGTTTCTACAGCAGCGACCATTTAGCATTTTTAAAGATCTTACCACTAATCATCCTCCCCATACTTCCGCTCTACCTATCCTTCCTATTCTCCCACCCTAATTAGTCTTTCTGGCTTTTTTATTGCCTTTACATTTCATACCATCTAAATTCTCTCACTCCTCCTTTCAAAGATACCCATGGCCCCGTATTAGTTTCTTGGCTTTTGTGGGTACTCCAATTTAAACATGTATCTAAAAATTCAAAGCCAACATCCACATATGTCAGATGAAACACAGCATTTTTCTTGTAGAGTTTGGATTAGTCATCCCAAATTATTATGTTTAGATACATTATTAACACATAGTTTTCATAATTCAATTTTTAACAAGCAAATAATACTGCATATGCTTTATGTACCAGACTTTCAGTATCTATACAGTAGTTGATGGGCATTTAGACACTTTACCTTTCCTAACTATTGTGGACAGAGTAGCTATGCACATAGAAGTACATGAGTTATTTCTGTAGTAGGATTCAGAGTCCTTTGGACATATTTCCAGTATTTGCATATTATAGTTACATTTTTAGCTTATTGAGGAACTCGGTCTGGCATGCAGGTCACTTGTGTCAGATGACTCTGAGTAGCAATGACGAACCAGAACCAGAAACAGCTCTTGGCCTACCTGGCCCAACGGATAGAGGCAGGACTGCCTCTGGGTGTTCGGTGTTGGGATCCCAACACTGAACTCCATCCGGCATTCAGGTCGCTGGGGTCAGATGACTCGTCAAAAATCTTTAGGTTGTACATGCATCACCTCTTTCTGTACTGAAACTGGCTAAGTAGAATATTTATTTATTCAGTGTGTGATTATTTTACATCTTAAAATTACAAGTAATAACACAAAGAAAGGAGGAGCTATGTCTTGTATAGTAGGGGGAAAACAAAAAAAAATCAAAATGGGATTTTTATAACTGAGATAGTACTTAATTGTTACTTCCATGCCCCTACTTCCTAATATTTTATGCATACCTTTAAAAAGTAGGAAATTATGGAGGATAACTAAAGTGAGAAAACACTAACTATTCAAAGCAAAACAGGCTGGCCCTGTATCTAAAGCCTTCTGCCCCACCCTGCCATACCTGTCCCAGCTTTCTCTTCAAAAACAGTATACAGATATATGGAAGAGTGGAAGTGTTCTCTCTTTTTGGAAATTGGATAATCTCTAAGGAGTTTATGGTTTGGAGCCAGGGTATGTCAATCTTACAAATAAGACATTTTGCTGGTAGTCCAACATTTTTTTAAAATTTTAAGGAATTCAAACTACCTCCCAGGATGAGCTGGTTGTCCTGATGATGATTTGTCTAGAAGAGGAGTTCATTCCCGCATGTCACTAATCTCTAGCATTCAGAGGTTCTATTAGCAATAGACTACTTGTTGGTTCAGATGGTTCAGAGATTTGGTGTCTGTCCTAGAGCCAAGGAACCATGCCAGGGAAATTAAGCATGTCCACTCAAGGCCTTGCTGGGATGAGGTCTGAGCAAAGAGCAAAATGTAATTCAAATCTTCAAGGACAAAATGGTATCTCTGATTTTGACTATTTGGAGTGTATGTCATTTTATTAATAAAAGTAGTCTTCACCAAAAAATAATTACATTGGAAAAATGAATTGTAATGGCTGAAAAACTCATGGAAAAAGGAAAGAATTTAGAATGGTAATCTCTTACTCTATGTCTAAAATACACATATGAGTGAGTACATATCATGTTTGTCTTTCTGTGATTGGGTTACCTCACTCAGAATGGTTTCTTTGAGTGCCATCCATTTTCCTGCAAATTTCAAGATTCCATTGTTTTATTCTACTGAATAGTACTCCACTGTGTAAATGTACCTCATTTTCTCCATCCATTCTTCATTTGAGGGACATCTAGGCTGCTTCCAGTTTCTGGCTGTTACAAATAGTGCTTCTATGAACATCGTTGAACAGATGTCCTTATCATATGAATGTGCTTCTTTTGGGTATATACCTAGGAGTGGAATTGCTGGATCTTGTGATAGACTCATTCTCATTTAATTGTTTAATTTAATAGTTTAGTATTTATTCAAATAAATAAATCACAAATATATATTCATGTGAATTTTAAAAACCAACTCTAAGGAGTTTAATTTCACTTTTTCTTCTTCAAAGGGAGTTGAGCATTATTTTTATAAGGAAGTATTACAAAAATATACAGTATAGAAGTAAAAAAGTTTAGGAATTGGTAGTATCTAAAAGAATAATTATATGAAGGTAAGAAATGAAAAAGAATATAAAGGAGAACACTAAGTCATAAACGTATTTACATCAAATGAAGAAATGTTAAATTTGTCTCTCTCCTCAAATAAAAAAGAAATAGGAGAAGGTGCTGTCAGTACAAGGAAGAATGGGACAAGAGGATGTCATTATCTAAAATGACATGCCAGGAAGACAGCAGGCTTTATGTTATGTAGTATACTCTTATAAATAGTTCTGATTAGCAGGGCAGAAGTATTGGCATAAAACCTCAAGTCTTAAAATTGAAAATAATTCTATTACTTAATTTTCCTTTCAATATTGTTTATCTACATAAAATTATTAATACACAGAAACACCAGAACACAAACACAGCTGCATCCAAATTTCTGGAATATTATATGAAAAGAAATTTGTAATTCTAATGGTAATTTATTTTAAGAAGTACAGAGCTTAGAAATATTTTATAACTTACATAAACACCCTCAGCCTTCAGTTCCATTTCTTGAAATGCACTCAAAAGTATTGTTAACATTTCTGATAGCTTTGTGTAAAATAATGAAGATTTAAATCCCTATCATTTCTAAAAAGAGTAGATGCTTGAAATCATTGACTATTCATCTAAATATTTGATTAATATATGAGTGCTAAGGTAACAAAGGAGAAAATTTAATGCCATATAAATATGTATTTGTTGTATATAAAGGTATATTAAATTTACAAGTATAATTAACTTATTTGTAAAACTGGCTCATTTATTAATTCATTTATAATATTGTTTACAATATTTACAGTATTATTTATTATTCATTTGTTGATTTTCATGGGAGGCCTAATACCATCTAAGTGGAAATGGAGAAGAAGTGGAAGGGAGGGTAGGGGAGAGTTGGGGGGACAGAACAAGAGGAGAGGAGGGAGGGTTGAATGGTGGTTGGTATATAAAATAAATTTAAAAAATGATAAAAACAAAAACAAAATGACCCAAAATTATAAGATATAGTTAATTTATTTGTAAAAGTGGCTCATTTTTTAATTCATTGACTAATAATATTCATAATATTTTTATAATATTTCCAGTATTATTTCCAGTAGCTACAATATTATTAGTAGGATATTTCTCTCCTTATCCACACGTGAGTCCTACCAAGAATAGTATCAGTGAGTACCCTGACAAATTTATTTTACTTTGCTCATGTTTCATGTATTGGGAAAGATCATTTTTGAAACTATATCTGAAAGGCATGATTTCCACAAGATATGTTTTAACAGAATTGGAGGTTTAGAAAGACTAAATAAGAATTCTGTATAAAAAGAAATAATACTCTTAAAATTAGGGTTCATTTTCCAAGGATATTATTAATTTTCACCTTTCTATTTACAATATGTATTTGGTTTCTGCTTTTATCATTGGATTAGAATATAGGATATCTTAATTTGTTGTATACAAATTAATATATTGTATGAGAGGTTATTAAAATATACTTAAAAATGTACATGAAACAGTGCTGCTGGAGTAGTGGTGTCATGCAAGATTCCCATTCTTTTGACCGGGGTTCGATTCCCAGGCGGCGCAATTGCCCTTCTGTTTGCCAAGCGTTGGTGGTGCACACCTTTAATCCCAGAACTCTGGAGGTAGAGGCAGGCATATCTCTGTGAGTTCGAGGCCAGCCTGGTCTCCAGAGCGAGTGCCAGGATAGGATCCAAAGCTACACAGAGAAACCCTGTCTCAAAAAACCAAAAAAAAAAAAAAAGTACATGAATGCAATGTCTACATACAAACCTAAGACTGTCCTCAAAAACTCCACTATCATCAACCCAATGAAGTCATAATTAGAGTTGAAATTTTCATAGTAAGTATAATAATTTGATTATTATTTGATTAAATAATATGATTGGCCATGTGAAAATTTTGCTCATTTTCCTCACAATAACCCCAAAATGGGGGATATATATGTGAAATAATTTATCTCTTTGAGTAAAAAAAAAATGCCTTTTTCAATATATAGGGGTTTATCTTTTAAGTTAAATCATATTATTAATCGAATGATACAAATGAAGCATAATCAATTCATATCATTTTTAGTAATGAACTGCTTTTGTAGGTTCATTTTTAAAGAAGTAAAATAAGCATCTTTTTGGAATTCCTCATAAACCCCTTAGTTGTGTATAAAAGTATAGACCACTTCCTATGTTTTGTAAAGTATTATATTCGTGGTTAAGTTACTGGATATTTCTACCAGTATATACCCACAGATTGCAGAGATATATAGAAACACAAATTCTACAGGTTTTGTCATTTATATACATCATTCATGCAGACACTGGTAGAAATATCTGATAACACCATATGCACAAACAGGCATACAGAGACCAGCTATTCCAATGATATATGGTCTTCATCTAAGCCTTTGGATCAGCTGTCTCCAGTTATTGATTTTTGCCTGTTTCTCTTGGACCCAGAAGAAATGGGAAGTGATTCAATTTCCTATTATCTCATTCAGACTTAAGGAATTACTGTCAAAATGAAGGAAAAGGAAAGCATATTCTGTGTGAATACAAAATATGGTGTGTTTTGTGAAAAGAAATGAAGAATAGGTTCTCTTCAGAGGAATGGAAAGGATCAGAAAGGGTAAAAATCTTGATTTGACAAGGTAATGAAAAGGATAGGAAATATGATAAGTCAGACAGGTACCAAGAGATGAGCCTTATCAAAGGTAAGAGAGTCTGTGAGCCATTTTCACTCTGTCTGCTAAATGTGCATTCTTTCTCATCATAAGGAAGGGTATTTGCAAAAGGAATAAGGACACATCCATTTTCTCTAGATTTTTTAAAGTCTGACTTTTCTTCTTTGTTAGATTCTTAAATGGAGTGGCCAGAGAAAATGCTGACAAGTCTGAAGAGCAGTTTAAAAAGAAAGTTAAACTATGTGACATATTTTTTGGTTCAGCAGAATTCCTCTCTTGCTATCATTACTTCCAGCCAACCTTGAGAAGCTGAGATCTTTATTGCTTTAATTTTTTTTTTTTTTACTGGAGGTACATTTTAAAACCTACAACTTTTGTGGTATTCCTTCCTCTTGCTACATGTGATAAAAATTACACCCATTCATTACTGTCAAATACAACTTTTGTGTCAGTTCTTTCTTAGGCTAACAATAATGTCGATAAATAAAGTATTGATGATTAGAACTATTGTTTTTATTGGATACATGTGGTCAGACAGCAGAAGGATAAAGATATTTCATTTTGTCTTTTATTAGTTTTTTGAATTACATCTACCTGGTCTAAAAACGAAACTCATGGCAGAAGTGCCATTCAAAGGACGAATATAAAATCAAGCATGGAGGATCTTTTATGACTGTAGCTTTATCTTATATTCACATTTTTACAAAGTTTGGTGGAAAGTTCTGGTATGATCACATATTTCACAAATCTGTGCTTGAGGTTCTTCATGGTTTTATGTGAAAAGCAGAAGCTGTAGAGAAGGTTTACTTAATTTTCAATAATGAAGGCTACAAGCCTCGAAAGAAATAAGTTGAATCTTTTGTCTCCCACATAGTTGTTAAGCATCCTTGAGCATTTCATGATGACCTTGTGAAAAGAATAGTTGTAATTACATCTTCAAAGGGTTAGTTGGTCCTTGAAAGAACATAAATCCAACAAAAAAGTTTTCAGATTATTTAAGTCTTAGTGCTGTCCACCAATATATGCAGTCAAGTGTTACTGATTAAAAGAAAAATAAGTTGTGTCATAAACTGAGGATGCAGAATTTGTTCAGACTCCTTCAACTGAATGTAAATATAATTCCAATGCAGTTTAAACTGGTTGCATCATCAATCTTTCATATGGAGACCCAAAAGTTAGCAGTGAAAGGAACTTTATACAAGAAGTTGCATTTCTACTCAAAATGAGAACACTTTGCATGAATCCCTACAGTTTAAAACAAATCAGAAAAAAAAATGTGGCAATGGTGTCAGAGGAACTCAATTCCATGTAGGGCAAACTACCCATGAAAAAAGATGGAGGTAGTTTTAATTTTCAAATTTGTCAAGACATGAAAGAATAAAGTGAAAACATAGAGGGTAATTGTCAGTCCCATGTGGACACAATTTAAATTTCCTAGAATATGCAGAGAAAGATAGAAACATTGATCCACAGTGAATCACTTTTCTATAGGCCATTATATGCCCATTAGAAACTGAGTGTATTTGTAATCCTCAGCTTCAGCAATAATGTCAATATTTGTATGCCAGTGGAGGTGTCAGGCATAATGTCTGGAATTCACATAGTAAGCTGGTGTACTGGAATTTGCTCTAGTTCAAGGTAAAGAATGGCTGACACTATATGAGAGGCAATAACTTTACTTTTAAACTCCTGTGGTTATACATTTTTTTTCTGACTAAAAAAGTTTTCATAACAAATCAACTGAACCTTTTCCCAAACTTTGGAAGCCAAATTAATAATTGCCTTGCGATAATTTGAAACTATGTAGTATGACTTTCTCTTCTATTGTTTTATTGTATACTCAAAATGTTTAAGTTTAATCTTCCTTAAAGAGACCAATGTAAGTCAGGCAGTGGTGGTGCATGCCTTTAATGCAAGCACTTGGGAGGGAGATTGATATCTGTGAGTTTGAGGTCAGCCTGGTATACAAAGCAAGTTTTAGACATTCATAGAAACACAGAGGGACCCTGTCTAAAAACCCAAGAGAGAGGGGGGAGGGGGAAGGAGAGGAGAGAGGGAAAGGGGAAGAGATAAAGAGGGAACAATATAACTAACTTTACTATGCCTTGAATTTCTCATGCAATCAGGTTTTTCAATTTAGGGTAAAAGCATGTTATTTTTATTCTTAAACTAGGTATTCTTTCCATTTCTCTGACCCAGAATCATGTATCTATGCATATTTGTGTTGTGATAATCATTCATTGAAAACAGACAACAGGTTGAAAGCAACCTTAAACAATGCAAACATCCTATATAGGTTGAAAAGAACATAAGCTGATAACATCTGTTTGTAGTTTTGAGTGCTTTTCTGTGTCAGGTGCAGTCAGTGATGTAACTTCTTCTCTTGTAAAATTCTGGTAGAGAGTTTGGGAAAGAATCCTTCATTTCTTCCTCATGCCATACTTTTCTGTGCTGTGCAATAATCAGAGAACAAAGTCCTTTGTGTCAGGGAAGACATAGTGGGTAAAATGGAGAATTCAAATTTGCACGTGCTTTTCATAAAACTACTCCAAGGGAAGCCACTTTATTTACTCTCTTTAATCTGTTATCTATGCAAATGCCATTCTTTCCTAGTAGGAAACTGTAAGTGTCTTTATTGATTGAGGAACATAGTGCCCTCAGCCTTGCTCCACGTACAGGTGAGTCTAGAAAGCCATAGTAAATTCAGTACCTACCCATGCCTTCTATTCAATGATATTGCACAAAAATCACCTGCCTTTGGGAGCTCCAGGAAAACTACATTAATACAAATTATTGTGAATCAATGTAAATCAGAAATTCCTTGGCACTGTAGAGAGGCTAAACACACATCTGAATCCAGTCTCCTCTTAATAATGAAGACACTTACACAACACTGGGAAGGTACAGCAGTGTTCGACTTCATCGTCCACTGATCACAGGTGTATAAGTCTTGGGTAAGCCTGAAGCTGGAGCTGAATTGTTGAACTGAACAGTGTATCCCCCACACGTACTATGAAACTATCAATGAGATTAAATGCCTATCATATGTTAGGAATGAGCAAAAAGCTTAGAAAAACGAGTCCCCTATTTATGTTGTTTTTGAAAATCTGTCCACCAAATTAGGCTTATATGAACTTGAGACAGTACCAGTAATATAATATTGGAAAGATTTGAAGACTTAGAAAACAGTTTAACAATATCAGCAATAAAGTGACTGCTATCACAATGTATTAAAACAATCCTAAAGGCCTCATAGAAAAAGAGAAATTCTTATTTCTAGACATACAAATTATTACTCTAGGATATTTTATTTTTTATAACCAATGTTAATCAATGTAATTTTATTAAGTATTGGTGGAAAAAGACAGTGAAATTATTTTTAGTCAAAGGCAAAAGTATTTCAGTCAAATTAAGACACGGGCCACACTGTAAAGTTATCTAGAAGAGGATTGCAAATATCTGTGGTTAATATGATAAATACTCTAAGAGGAAGCTAACTTTATCAGCTGATAATTAAAACAAAGACATATTGTCTATATACAAATATACATTTTGGAAAGAGAAAAATACACTTTTGGTAGGTTTCCTTCCGTAATTTTTATTTCAGAGAAGTTATCTTATATAGAGATAATCATAGAAATTACTCAAAGCAACCACAAACATATCAAGAGCAAAACACACAAACTTGTTAACATCATCATCATTGCCTATTCTGCTAAAAATTTGATTTAGGGTTTTTTTGTTTTTGATAATGCATATGGGTATTTTTCCTACTTGTATCAGTCTGCCATATAGCTGCTGCCTGTGCAGGCCAGGAGGTATATAAAACACTGTGACTGGAGTTACAGAACTAGAGCTAGAAATGTGAACTGCCATGTAGATACAGGGAAGTGAACTCCAATCCCCTGAAAAAGTAACCAGTACTCATTCCCAATGAGCCATCTCTACAACCCCTTTAACTGAAATGCTAGAAATAGAAATTACAGCAAGAATCTCTTAAACACTTAGTTACCCAATACTGACTGAGGATTTTAAAATAACACTCAATTTCAAAGAAATTCTGAGTATAAAACTAAGAAAAATATGTAGAAATATCAAAGAGACAGCAAAATAAAAATCAAAGATCTGTTGCTCTAAAAAGTAGAAAACATGTAAGAAAAAAAGAGAAATTATGAAATCAAAGGAAAAAATATTGCATATAATATAATGAAAATCTTTAATTCTGTTGCCAGAGGGAACACCAAGATCAAGAATTCAGAAATAAAAAGTATTGTATAAATTTATGTAAAATATCTCCCTAAATTAAAAGTAAATGAAATATCATAACTTAATTCTAATATACTTCCCTTAAGAAAAATAATTATGGAAACTATATAATAATATAATGGGGAAAGCATCAATTTAAGGAACAATTAAAAATCAAGAAAACTGTTAAAATTTAAATACATACAAACTTAATTTTCTTTATTTATAACTTCAATAAAATTGATTGCATTAATAAAAATGGTAAAATACATTTGAGATAGAATAAAATATGTAGCACTATCTAACAATATATGAAATACATAATTATTGGACACTAGTATAAACATTATATCTGACAACAGTAGGGTGATCATGTTGAAGCTAAATTTTATAAGCTACAGGTGATCCGTCTCAACACAACCGAACAAAAGAAGGTGTTCTTGTAGTTAGTGAATAACGCAGATAGATCACAAACACGCAATGTATTTGTTTATCTTGAATTCCAAACAAAGGGGAAATGTGCAAATGATAAACTTAGCTATATCAATTCAAGTTAAAAGCAGAATTTGTAAGAGATGACTCACAATAACATCATGCTCAGTGTTCTGCTGCCCACAGGCAATGAATGCTCTTCAAGTGAGAGGAGATGAGAGGTACTACTCCTTGTTAGGAAGGCTTCTATGTATATCAAATGTGAATCATCGCAGAAAAGCAGAACCTGATGCAATACAGAGATCAGCTCCAGAATCTGTGGCTAATGGTCGGGAGAGTAGGCAGAAAGACTTTAAGAGTCTACAATAGACCAGGAAGTCTGCTGTAAAAACAGTCTCTTCTAGAAACAGCTGGATAAAAAGTCCATTGAAATGGCAATCTCAATAGACATGCTAACACTAAAAGGAAAAAAAAAATCATGAAGTCCCACTCATAGACAACAAATTATAGCCATATAATATCTGCTGGGAGATGGAGAAGAAAACCCTGATTGGCTATCCAATGAAAAGTGGTCATCCCTGAATCCAAACAGCAAAAATGGACTCAGAAGATATATATATATATATATATATATATATATATTAGAATTTTCTGATAAATAAGCCAGTATCTGACCAAGCAGTCTAGAGAAAATATGTACTGGGGATAAATTATTTATGAAATTCTCAAGATAAAGCTGATGTATCGTAAAAGAAAAGCAGAGATAATTTTAAAAGAAAGTTTAGAGAAAAACATTGAACAAGCCATATGCAAAAAAGTACAGTGATTAGAATGAGGATAAAAAACAAATGGTGTTTTATGAAAATTATATTACCTGTGCCAAATATCTCTGTGAGTTTGATCCAAAATGAGGCAAAATTAATGATAATCTTATAGAAATGAATATCATAGTTTGCAATGCAAATTTCATTCCATATTCTGAAAGTTGTTGACTGGGAGACTTCAGTGGGTATAAGTTTTTATATATATATGACAAGGTCTTGTTTTCTTTTACAGTGGGCCTGAACTTAGTGGTTGGGCAATGCGAGACCATGTTTCTCTATAACTTTCTGAGAAATTGTAAGACAGATTTCAGTTTCAGAAAGCTTCCGCGATACTGGATCCAAAGTATATTTTCCTTCACTCCAAACCTAATTCTTTTCCTTTGCTGGCAGGTATTCCTGAATACATTTTCAACAGGTTGGTTTTATCCAAGTGACTGTTTTCCAGACAGCAATGTGTAATTGTTGATAATGATAATGACAGGGATCGCAGGCATCATGCTGAGATTTTGAAGCTGGCTCACAAGCTGCCCAGATGGTAAGAGTAGTTTACCTGGTGATTGTTGAATACAGATAGCCCTGTATGACATTACAATTGTTATACTTTCTACCCATAGAGAATTTGGATGGAAAAAAAATGTAGGCGACATAAAGTGGCAAATATGACATTTCCATTCAAAAACCTTAAGAATAGTAGATTGATGATTTCAGAATTGTATGGCCTTTCTTTCCTCAGAGTACTTTCCTGAACTTTCTGGGAAAATACAATGAAAGGTTAAGGGTAATTAATAAATAATAAAAGACCTGATGTGAAAGCTACAAAGACTTCTTTGGACCTCATAAAGATCTTGTCTCCTGCAGCTAGAGGGCAGAGGAAGATGATGATCAGGCTCAGAATTAAGCTTCTGCCTGGCAGAACTTCAAAGAATGTTTCAATTCCAATGGGGGCAGTTTCCCCTTGTCAAGGGCAGAACTCTTACTGGGAAGGAATGTAACTGAAGTCTCTGAGAGGAAACATCTGCGTTCTTCTACAAAACTCTATAAACCTCTTGCATTCCTTTGAATTTGCAAGTTTGTAATAGAAGTGGTGTGCTGACCTTGGCTCTTAGGAATAACAAACAAAATCCTTCTCTACAAGACGAAGTAGAAGCCACTTTCTTGTGCAGGAGCAGGAGGTATGACACTTCACCAGAACAAGCCAATATTTCAACTTCTTTTCTCTGAAATAATGACCAGAGTTAAATGTCTGTGCAAACAATTCAGACAACTCCCATGCCAGATAGGAGAAAGTAGGGATGATAAACTTAGGGTTGGCCCACAGGTTACAAGAGCAGTTGGGAACACATATAAGGAATAGAAGGCACTAGTTTAAAAAGAGCAGAAAGTTTATCACTGTGGAAAGACTTCATGCCTATTACAGATCTTAACAATCCAGAAGAAGCTCCAAGAAAAATTATGCATCTTCCCAAGCAGTTTCCCAGCAGCTGCTAGAACTTTGCTGACACAGAATATCACAAGGTTTCAGATGGATGGAATGTGACCATTGTTGAAAAAACTCACTATTTTCTGTTAACAACAGTGTTATTGCCCAGGTAGTAAGTGTCCCCCAAAAGACCTATCTTTGAAAGATGTAGCCCCCATAGTGGCATTATTGAAAATTATAAGAAGTGAGGCTAATCATGTGATTAGAGACAAACCAGGCACCAGGGAAATGCCCAGGAATAAACAAGGATGACCCCCAGAGAAAACTCTAAGCAATAGTGGAGAGGGAGTCTGAATTGACCTTTCCCTGTAAAGAGATTCAGGACTACCATAATTGTCATTATGGAGCCTTCATCTAGTAACTGATGGAAACAAATGCAGAGATCCACAATTAACCACTGGCTGAGCTCCCGGAGACCAATTGAAGAGAAGTAGGAGTGATAATATGAGCAAAGGGGTCAAGAGCAGGATGGAGAAACACAAAGAAACAGCTGATCAGAGATAGTGGGAGATACTGATTCTGGACTGACAGCTGGGGAACCTGCATAGGTCCTCACTAGACACTCTGAATCCAGGTGACAATGGGTGTCTCGGAAAGTTTGTGGGGCCACTGGCAATGGGAACATGATCTATCCATAGCACATGAAGTAGCTTTTTTTTTTAGCCAGTTTCCTACACTGGGGTGTGTGTGTTTGGCCCTGCCTCAATGTGATGATGGGACAGACTTTGTTGATTCCACATGGGAGGCCTTACCCTCTCTGAGGAGTAAAATGGGGGATGAGGTGAGGGGAAGTTGGGGGGAGCTGGAGGAGGAGAGAGAGGAGAAACTGGGATTAGTATGTAAAAAAAATGAAAAGAAATAAAAGCTTTACTACCACCTACATACACACACAAAATGAAGAAGAAGGAGGAGGAGGAGGAGTAGGAGGAGGAAGTGGAGGAGGAGGAGGAGGAGGAGGAGGAGGAGGAGGTGGAGGAGGAGGAAGAGGAGGAGGAGGAGGAGGAGGAGAAGGAGGAGGAGGGGGAGGAAGAGGAGGAGGAGGAGGAAGAGAGGAGGAGGAGAGAAGGAGGAGGAGGAGGAGGAGGAGGAGGGGGAGAAGAAGAAGAAGAAGAAGAAGAAGAAGAAGAAGAAGAAGAAGAAGAAGAAGAAGAAGAAGAAGAAGAAGAAGAAGAAGACATGAGGCTAAGGAAAAGGACTTTTCATCTCTTCAAGATGACCTTGCTGGAATTACATATTACCACTGTCTCCATGAATCCTGTTAACTTTATTTTCTGTTTAGCAGATTTGTGACATTAAGCACCCCTGTAAAGGTGTGCAGCCTCACCACAGACCAAAAGCACTATATCCAGTCAGTCATAAAATAGAAGTTTTTAAATCATGAGTCAAAAATATTATATATACATATATATGCATATATATATAATATACATACATATATATATATATATATATATAATTTGTTTATCAGAGATACATATTATAGTTGAATGTCATTGATGAACACACATCAGGGAAAATAAAACCATTTGACTCTAGAAGAAAGGTAATTTTTCTATTTGTGTATAACTGATATTTTATATAGTATTACTCTCAGAACTGAAGGGTTGACACAATGATGAGGAACATTTATTGTTCTTGCCGAGGTTCTGAATTCTGTTTCCAATTCCCTTATTAGATAGTTATCAGCAGCTGTGACTCCACTTCTAGGACAGGCCTGATGTTCTGGCTCCCTGGACAACTTTAAGCATGTGTCATGCATACATATATACAAATATGCCCAAACTCATTCAAAAATAATAAATAAAAATGTAATATTGGATGAAATTGAGTTTAAAATGAAATAGAAAGATGTATATGGAAGTCTTTACTAACAAGCAAATATCAGCAAAATTTCAAGACTCAAAAGTGAAATACAGGTGTCTATATCATGTGATTTCCACAGAGTCCATATTTTAGTCTTGTACCAGATATATTTGAGTTAGTATGTTGCTCACTCACATCTATCACATTGCAATTCAAGGCCAATAACTATTAATGTCCTTGAAATCTATGGATGATTATGGTGATCATCTCTTACCAAGGCTGCTATGGCTACTGATGCTGATGAAGGCTCAATGTTTTCACAGACACCAGTGTCTGATTTTCAGCTTTAAATGGTAGAAACACTATGGTCATGGTTTGAGGCACTGTGGTCATGGTATGGATCTTGAGATGTAAATCCAACTTAGGTTGCATTAACAAAATACTACATGAACAAAATCATTTCCATAGTACTATGCAGCTACATGGCTGCTTTTATATGTCAAAATAAATCTGTGGGGCTGGAAAAATATCTTAGTGGTAAGAGCAATTATTCTCCTTACACAGTACAATATGCAAGCGCTAGTACCTACATGGAGGCTCATAACCATCTAAATCACTAGTTTAAGGGCATCCAATGTCCTCTTTTGAGTCAGTCAAAACACTAATTTGAAAGTATATTAATATATTAAATGCATCTAAAAATTTAAAAACAATAAGTGTGAGTGCTTGTATATAGGTAATCATGTAAAGCCAAGTATATTTATTATTTAGCCCCTTACACAAATCTTTGCCATCCCCTAGGTTGGGGAAGCAACTAGACACTGTAGAACCACTCTTACAAAATTATGTATTTTCCCATTATAATCATATTTTTTCTGACAACAGTCCCATATAATTTAGTTATGTTTGTATATTGTACCCAAAATCATCACCTTAGGTGCTTACATTCTACAGATATGAAACTTCACATTGTATTGTGTAAAGGGACCAAGTTAACCCAGAAAGAGATAGCAGAGGCTGCATATACATTATTTTTATTTCCCACAACTATACAGAATTTATGGATTTTAAATGTAAATAGTCTGTCATCAGAAATGGTGGCAATTGTCATTCTTCTCTTTTTGATTTGGACTTTTGTTTTTGTCTGCTCTACCTACTCTGCCTAGACTGTCTCCAAATTTATCACATGAAAGCAGTAACATTTGCCATTCTGTTCTTGAGTGTGACATTAAATAAGGGCTTTTCAGACATGGCCTATATTATTTGGAAGTCTGTTCCTTTATATGTTGCAAACTGAAGATAGTAGAAAGCAAGCTACAGTATGCTAAAGACTCCACAAGATTGATTGTCAGATTTGATGTTTGTGATTGTGGAAGCAAGATCCAGTCAATGTTACCTTTGCTATCTTTAATACCCCCATAGTTGTTCATTGCCCATCTTTTATATCTGACAGAGCATCTATTCTTCTCAGAGTATTAGCTTCTACCATTCCTAAGGCAATGTTATTAGATATTATCTCCAGGCTATAGCAGAGTTTCACCTACATCATTGCACCTCTACAGCCTCATGATAAATGTGATTCTTATGGCTTTGTTTTGCTGTATAATATAACTGTAGAAACAGCATGAAATGATTTGGCCTTTGTATTGGGACAAACTGAATCCACATTTCCAGGGCTACTGTTATTTGTCTAAGAATAAACTCTGTTATATTTACTTAATGGTAGTAGTTATATCTTTCCTTAACAACATACTCTTTAATAATTTTTGATCATAAGAATATTAAATGTTGACAAATTGTTCAGCCTGATTTAAATATTTCATACAATTGTATCCTTCAGTTTAGTATTAATGTATAGCATTGCGTTTGAGAAGGGACAAGTCTCATTCAAACTAGAGTACACTAATTTACATAGTTAATATGAGTATATATTGACTTAATATAGTGTAAGTTAAAATAATTCTCACTTTTCAGACGCATTAAAATTTATTGCCTCTAAATTTAATATTAGTTTCCATATTAAGTATAAACATTCAACAAAATTTGCTTTTTTGTTTGTTTTTGTTTTTAGAGACAAGGTTTCTCTGTGCAACAGTTCTAGGTGTCCTGGAACTTGCTCTGTAGATTGGGCTGGATTTGAGCTCAGAGATACCCATCCTGCTTCTGCCTCATGAGTACTAGGATTAAAAGAATGCACCAGTCTTTCCAGCCAAATTTAACTTCTTATCCACACAATGAACAGTAATATAGTTAGTTTGGCTGGATTAGGAGTTTAATACAACTTAGTTGGGTTTTCTGGGAGACTGGAATGAAGAAGCTAGCCAGGACTGATTTTGTTGGGAGTCGGGGACAGTATGCTTCCTTCTTCTCCCAAGTTCACTGGGATGGTTGGTTGCATTTGTGTTCTTACATCTATGAGACTATGACCTATGACTTTGCTACTGGCACGTATGGGCAATCACAGTTTCAAGAAACATTCTTCATGTTCTTGTCATCTGACACTCCCCATAATTCCATTAATAACATGATGTTTTCAAAGGCATGAAATAAGTCAGTCTTCTAAACCAAAACCTGTCACATCCCAATACAATCAGCATTCACACCCCCAACCCAATTACTTCAGAAAACAGCAGTAAGTAGAAGTTTGCCGTTGCCATTGATAATAAAGGATTGAATGGTATACACAGATATACTAGGAGGAGAGCATTGCAGAGAACTGAATAAAATGTATGTCCATAACAAACCATACTAATGACAACCCCAAATACCCAAAGTAAAACAATAGTCCTCCATGGCCTCTATGTCATCTCTTAGTCTGGTTTTCTCCCATGAATTCCTTCCCCGATGGTCTTCAATGATGAACTATGACATGAAACTAAAAACTTGAATAAATGCTTTCCTCTCAACAGTGTCATGGTGTTTTATCACAGCAATAGGAACCCTGACTAAAATAAGTAGAGACTCAGCATTGAATTAAATGCCTTGTATGCTGGACTTTTCATTGTATTTAAGAATTTTTGTTTATTGTTTCATTGAAATAACTTGGAGTAGCAAAGTTCTGATATCACCTTCATAGATCTGGGATGTGAGATTTAGAAAAGCTAATCAGCTTTCTCTAGACAGGAAATTGGAGGATGTCATGACACAGAATGAAAATTCAATCATTTGATATCTTCGGATATGATCTCAAAATGTCTTGTTCATAAATTAATATCCACCATTCTGCCATTGACATTAAATCCTGAGTCAATTATTAGGATTCTATTGATTTTAGCACTTATAATTTTGATTTATATGGTACATGATTTGTTTTTAAAATATTTATATATATTTAGACTGTTTACAATGAGACTTTTAAAAGCTTACCGCAGTGTTCTAAGTGATAGAAAATGTGCTTGTACGGTGGCTATTTTAGGATGCCAATACGTATTATCACAATATGTTTATTTGAATTGTACCTCAATCATGAACAAAGATGTGATTGAAGCAACAAAGACAGTGGCATATGCTTTGGTGACTGTATATCACAGGTAGGGGATCCTTCAGTCTTTAGGAGATGTGTGGTGTTTAGGAATAGCCTCAGGGAAAACTCGGATGTTAATGTAGCATATAGGAGAACAGGGAATTTCACATATTATCTTGCATTATAGTAAAATGACAATTCCCTGCATTTTGTATTTTCCATTTCATGGGAGAACATCATCTGTTGTGTTCCTCTACGATTTGAACAGTGGAACAGGGAAGCCATATGGAGCCACTGAAATTACTGAGGTACTGAGTTCCTTGGGTTTAAGCTTTTAAATCAATTTTCATTTCCTAACTTTTTTTTTCTGCATGCACGACAGTTGTTCACTGAGGATACACGTTTACATTTGTCACATTTTGATGACTTGATACTTTATTGATAACTTGATCTTATCAATTCTGTATGTGTCATACTGAAAACCTTTTGAGTCCATTAAATTAAGATGGGTCTTCAAAAAATCTGTTATTTCTCATATTCTTTTATCTATTACATTATTGATATTCTTGGGCTTTGCTTTTGGCATGATTATAGTATTAGGATGCTGTTTTGATTTCTCAGTGTTTTAGGCAGTTACAACTGAAATTATATTTGCTTATATATTTAAAATACTGTGCTATCTATTCTTAATGGCAAAGTTTTAATTTAAGATCCTCTATAAGAACAGTCATCTCTCCAGACCCCCTTTGATAGCATTTCTCTGTGTAGCTTTGTAGCCTGCCCTGAAACTCACTTTGTAGAGCAGGCTGGTCTTGAACTCACAGAGATCTGTGAGTTTCTGCCTCCCAAGTGCTAAGATTAAAGTAGCATACCACCACTGCCTGCTCCTCTTTGCCATTTTTAATTCATGCCTCTGAGTTTTCTACACATGCCAATCATTCAAGCACTTATTTTTATCGTAATTTGTAATATTATTCCTTAAATAATTACTATTCATGTAGTTTGTATATAGGGAACATGCAGAGTATGGGGGTGGGCTATGAACGTATGGCATGTTTTAAGAAGTGAGAGGAACATTTTCCAAAGAAGGCTCTCTTTTTCACATCACTGATTCAGAGTCAGTCTCATTTCTTCATCAGTTCAGTATTATAGGCTAGATGTGGCCTATAGGATCCTCCTGTCTCCACCTTCCATTTCCAGGCAAGACTGTTGGGCTTCCATCAGTGATATACCACTTCCAATTTTCTGTGTGTATTATGGGATTGAACTCAGCTAGTCCTTCTTGCATGGCAAATTGGTTATTATGTCCATCTCTATTATGCATCTAGTAGAGACTGGAACATTTCCCCTAAGATCGAATTGTTTCGCTGCTGACAATAGAAAGGAAACACCAGCTTTTCACAACATCACACAGTGGAACGGAAGAGTGTGAAATTACTCTCCCCCAAGTCAGCTTCTCAACGACTGTTAAACTACACTCAGTAAAAAGGCATTTCTTCATAGGAGGCATTTAATTGAACTTTAATAAATTACAACAGGAAACAGAATTCTTGAAGTTGTGGAGCATGGAGAGTTATTTTCTCTTCACACTCAACTGTGGACGTCTGGAATACATGGCACTAAGATTGAAAAGATATTTTAATAAGAAATTTATTGAGTTGAATAACATCATTTCTCTCCAAGTACAGACAGTGACACTGTATGCAGTGGAAGATGCCCCAATTTCTTTGGTTCTTCATGCTCTGCAGTGCCAAATCCTCTCACTCACAAGCAAGACTTTTCAGCATCAGTTGCCCCTGGTTCAGATTCAGTAATCACTCCCTGTTTAGTATTCCAATATTTGAACTGAACCTGAACTTCTGAGTCTGAGCCCAGGTAATTTTTCATCCATGAACGCTCTTCTTCCCTTTCTGCCCACACAGCAGGCAATGGATCTTAGGAACCGGCTGAAAACTCCTCTCTATCACATTCCAAAAGATCGTCCTTTGCTCCAGTGCTACCCACCTATTGGCCTGGTGTGCATACCAAGAGCTGTTATAGTCTCTGCCTTCTGAGGATTTATGGGGCATGAAGTCATCACAGACTCCTTAGGCAGCTCTCAACTTGTGGCTTTGCATCAAATAGCCTTTGCAATTCTGCCAAGCGAAGAGAATGCATCTCCTCCCCTGAGAATTCAGAACTTTCTTTCTTACTTGTGATTTATAAAAAAATAACTTTGTGCTAGCCAGAAAGCCATCTCTAATTTTCATTGGCTTTCTACCCACAGATATGTTTACAATGTTCACTTTGTCAACTACCCCCTTCCTACTCTACATCTTTCTATTGCATATTTTAGTATTATATTGTTATCCAACTCTCTTAATGAGGTTCACCCCTATTTGTATGCTTTGACAAACATGATTTAAAAGAACAAGATGTTTTTAAAACGATGGTCTGCATTGAGCACATCCTCCATCAATTTCTATTCCCCTCATAGTTAGTCACATAACAACACTATGCCCTACAGGCGATGTTCTTTCATCGTATCATGTGTTTAGTCCTATGGACATTATTTACATGAATAACTCTCATGAGGGGATGTTTCTAGATTTAGGTATCTGGTTTTGAAACCTTTTCTCTGAAATACATTTGACCACATTAGGAGTTTATTGTGTATCTTTGCTCATCTGCATTCCTTGCATGATATCAGATTAAACCTGCTCTAAATTCTAGTCCACATGCAGCACAGTCCAAAGGGCCTGCTTCATCTCTTCATCTTAAACAATAAGAGAAAGTGACAGGAGACTAGAGTCTGCAGATCCATTCAAGCCTTTTGCAATGATTTTTCACTTTTTCTCTAACAAGAGAAAATTTGAAATCATAAAGATCTGGTAGTATACTTTATTTCTTTTCTTTCCTTGTTCTGTGCATGGCTGTGTGCCTGTCCTCTTTTTTCTCCCTCCTGCTCTCACTACTAGATCTCTTTACTTCTCAGATTTCCTACCAATCTCTCTGCCTGTCACCCCACCTAACTTTTCTTTTTCCTGGCCATTGGCCATTAAACTATTAGAGCAAACAGGTGTTTCAGATAGAGAATGTAGCACAGCTTAACCAAGTTAAAGAAATACAATATAAAGGAATGAAACACATCCTTTCATCATCAAAACAAATGTTTCAAAGAATAAACAATCATTACAAATAATATTCCACATCACACATGGAGCATCAACTCCCACGCCCATCTGTTGATGCTGGAGATGGCAATACTCCAGGATTTGTGCTTCTTGTTTGCATCTCTCTATTTCTATTTGCTTCAGTTAAGACATTTACTCCCAAGTATTTGCTTCCCTATTGCCATTATGAGGATGCATCCAGATTGCTGGAGGATCTTAGAAAAAGGGCTGGGCTAGAATAGGACAGTGTATGATTTGCTCTCTTGTCTTGTGAGCTGTTTGACCACATTGCTACTGTAGTTCTCTTAGGCCTTTGAGAAACTGGAAAATTTCCTAGATGTATGACCTTGGGCCCAGCTCTCTCTTCACAGGGACAGTGGGGTCCTGCTCATGCAAAAGGCAAAAAGGTAATCACTATTGATTATCCCTGTAAAGGACATTTTGGAGTACAAAATGGGAATCCCTGCTCTGCCATTTGGTGCTGTCCTTACGATGACTAACTGGAAACAATCCTGGCCAGGGGTGTATGCTCTATGACTATACCTATAAAATTGATTGTCATTGCACAGTGAAGTGGAAGTAATATTTGTGAGACAGTGCCTGGATATTTACAATACATAAAAACACTATTTCTTAAGACACCATTTTTCATAAACTGGGTAAAAGGAAGGCAGATAACCAGATTCCTTTTTAGATGTGGTTAAGTCTCAGTAAGCACTATGTAAGAGTGGGCTTGGGCCAGGCTCCCACTCTGACACTTCTCAAGGGATAGTAAAGTGGCTTCTTGCCTTGTCAGTGAACCTGAAGTGGGGGCCACACCCTTTGGGCTTGGTTTCAAATGCAGGCATGGCCCATCCTAAGGGAGAGGAGGGGCTGGCTCCTTCTATCTTGGGTTCCAGAGAGCATGGGAAGGGCAGAGACAGCATCTTCTTGAGCAGGAATGCCTCAGTAGTTTTTTAATCTTATCTGTGTAATTTTTTCTCTAACAAACACCTATTTTTTATTGAGTAAAGGAATGATCCTGCAAGTGTGTAGGGCAGGCTAAATGCTGTAGCTGAGGAGGTGGTGGCCATGAGTCACAGGCATATAATCACAATTTGACAACAGGATTCATGAATTACTCACAGCTGTTCACACATCTCTGAGCCAATATACAGGCACCACCTAAAAAAGCACTGAAGTTGTCAGGGAAGAGAATCATGGCTCCATCCATTAACCTCGGTGGTGGAAAATCAGGCTGAACCTGAAACTTTGGAGGGAAAGGCACAGATGGCAGGGTAGACAGACCCTAAGCCCTGAAAGAAGATTTCCAGTGAGGCAGAACACATTGCTGGTAGACATAATAACAGAGCAAGTTGGTGGAAGGACCCAATGAAACCTTCTTCCATGAAAAAGTACTACAGGAATCTAATGACTATTGGCAAAGGGAGAATTTTTTTTGCCTGGCATGATCATATTTGGTTAACCAAAGCAAAGTGGTCTGCCCTCTTATCATATAAAGAAAAGAAATAACAAATGGACTCAGTAGCTCATATTTAAATATTTATGTTTCACTTGGCTGAATTAGAGACAAGGGAACTCTTGGATTCTAGCTATGCTTAATCTCTTGCTCACCTCATTTTAAATTTATGCCCCTACATTCATTGCAATCACCAAACTATTTCCATGTCAGCAGGCAAAGCAGGTCTATTGCTGTGAAAAAAGAAGTCACAAAGTGTCCCCAAAAGATCATAACATGTTCTCAGTGGCCTAAAAGAACATACTCTGGTGCCCGGCATGGTTGGTACATGCCTTTAATCCCAGCACTCGGTAGGCAGAGGTAGGCAGATTTCTGGGAGTTCGAGACCATCCTGGTCTTCAAGAGCTAGTTCCAGTACAGCCTCCAAAGCCACAGAGAAACCCTGTCTAGAAAAACCAAAAAAAAAGAACAAACTCTGTGACTGCAGGGAAATTTTGTTTCTTAATTTGTATTTGTCTGGACCTTCCTAGTATGTTGTTACTGTTACTAAAAGGAAATACTCGCTTCACTTAAATACACATAATCTCTCCATACTCCCATAGGACTGAAAATGTGTCATGTATTTAAGTAATCTGGACTCAAAATTCCTAATTTCAAACCGAAGAAAGGAAACATCCATACCAATTATTGTGACTTGTAAGAAAGAACTACAGTTGTTAGCTGATTTTTACACTTTCTGCAAAACACAATCAATAATTTAGACACATATTAGCAGATAAAAATAACTGGAATATAAAATATATTATACTGAGTTCACACCTGTAATCCAGCTCCTGGAATGTGTCAAGATTACCCCAAGTGTGAGAGCAATCTGGTCTACATAGATAAAATCCAGGACAGCTACCCAGCAAAGAGAGCTCAAATGTACCCATTAATTCATTAATTTAAATTTTATAGCAGGATAACTGTAATTTAGCTAAAAAATTTATAGAATTTGTGACAAAAAATAAACTTTCTTATACAAAACTTCAATTGTATCCACAAGAAGGGCTTTAGTTTTCATTCAAAGATAGAATACATGAAACAAAACACATATTAAAACTACAACGTCATCTCACAGGACAATTATCCTATGCAAAACCACAGATGAAGAAAAACTAATACAAAAATTTATTAAGCAAAGGTCTTGATCTGTTTACTGAAGTCATACCAAAGACAAATGTTGTCACATATCAAACAAGCATTTCTAAGAAAGGTAACAGCTCAGTGGTAGAACAACTGCCTGGCATGAGCCCAGCATGGCTTGCTACTCTGAGATGAAAATTTTCTAGAATAATGGGGAATTTATGATATGCAAAAAATCATAATTCTAAAACCAAATAAGCTTTTTGAAAGGAATGATGAGTAATAATGATGATTTAAATTAATTCATTAGACAGGGGACAAAGGAACAAAAACCAAACATAATTCACACAAGTCTGAATGAAAAACAAGAAAATTCTTCAACTATAAATCAAAAACCTATGCAGTATGTAAAAATGAACAATATATAAAGATTTAACATATATAAGTCATAAGCTGGACAGCAGGTGGTTAGGGGTAATAACATCA
>NW_023277124.1:0-28413 GCF_003668045.3 Cricetulus griseus
AAGACCTAAAAAAAAAAACATGTAGATGAGCAGTTAGACCAATTTACAGATTCACTAACGTGCTTGGAATCTTTTATGATTAAGGAGATTGAAACTTTTCAAAAGGATATCATTGCTAGGCTTAAAGATCATTGGGATGCCTCAGAAGCAAAATCACTCCAATCCCAGGCACCTACTCCACCTAGGTATCATTACTATTTTTCTAAGGTTGTTACTCGTACACCATTTGTGTACCCAGCTACCATGGTAGAAAAGCCAGCTTCTAAGAAACACCCTCATGGATGGATGGCTTATGAACGGTAACCTATAGAGCTAAAGGATCTTAGGAATATTAAAGAATCAGTTGTCTCATATGGTCTCCATAGCCCATACGTAAAACTGCTATTACATTCATGGGCAACCTTTAACAGGGTGACATCGACATATTGGGAACGACTGATAGCAGCTGTACTTGAGAATTCATGCCAAATCCAATGGAAGGCATTAGTAAGGGAAGAGGCAAAGCTCCTTGAGCGTCAGGACATAAAGGAAGGTTTTGAAGCCCCTCTAGATAAGCTTCTTGGTCAGGGTATTTATGCTGACCCACAGGTTCAGGCTAAATATGATGACGATATACTGTCTCTATGCAGGAAAGCAGCATTAAATGCCTGGGACAAGGTTCGTTAACCAGGAGAACACCTAAAAGCTCATACCAGAATAGAACAGCGACCTACAGAATAGTTCCAGGTCTTCTTACAAAGGTTAACTAGGGCAGTAGAATTACAGGTAAAAGATCCAGAAACAAGACAATCAATTATATATACAATAGCTTATGAAAATACAAACCCTATATGCAAAAGAATACTTTTGCCTTTAAAGATCAGATCAGCTCCGCTAGAAGAATGGGTTTTGCATGCAGCCAACATTGACTATAATGTGAAAGGTACTGAAGCTTGGGTAGGAGAAGCCATCTCCAAAGGTTTAAAACGGCATCAGGAAATTAAAAGGTCTAGAGATGAGGATGTAGGGGCTTGGCAAGGAGAAGCACCTTACAGAGGTCAACATAGACACCAAGAGGCTAGAGGTTACTACTACTATGAACCAGAACCTTGGTTATGAAGAGCCTTCCCCTGGGCCACCACCTTAAGGCAAGTTGAGGCAGCAAAGCAGTGCCAAGTCACAGAGAGCCAGACAGGCAGGCCAGCTCAGAAGCTTTGTCCTCCGCCCCCAGAAAGCTAGCCAAGTTGCTCAGGCAGTGGTATAGCCCAGTCAACCCTGCTGCTTTTCGAGTGCCCCACTTCGGGTCCTTGACAATGGAGATGGAGGCCGATTGCTGCCTAGAAGCCCTGCACAACCTGCACATGCGCCTGTGCACAGAGACAGAGTCCAGGCAGCTTTACAAAACCCTAAAGAAACTCGCTTATCAGCCCATGCTGGGCGACATCCTGGAGGAGATTGGCCTCAGGCAGACCATCAAGCTATTGAAGAAACAGCAGCTCCTGTACCCGTTTGCCAAGGAGTTAGTCACCCGGTGGTCAGAGCGGGCCAATTTGGGTCCCAGCCCAATCCTGGGACCCGCAGGACTTTGCCTTCCATAGGAGCCCATAGGCAGAGATTCACATTAACTCTACAGAAGACAAGCCCAAGAATCCTGTTTTCCAGGGACACAGAGAGAATGGGAACCAGGTGTTGGAAGTCAGTAGTAGCAGCCCACAGCACAGAATGACACAAGCTCCAAACAAATGGCAACTGGCAGCCCAAATGCAGAGCCAGCAGGGAGAAGTATGCAAAGAGTTTCCTTTTGGGACAATCACCTAGACACAGAGAGCCAGGTGAGGGTAGGCAAGCCACAAGGACCTGTGGGAGAGCTCTGGCCTCTTGAAGGGATGAAGACACTCTTCAGCAAGCTAGAGGTTGGGTCAGCTAAGAAGTGCCTGTCTTTACTGAGGGCAAAAAGCCCAGGACCCTGAATCCAGGAAGACCACGATACAGGTTCTTTTGAGGCTTGTCTCAACTATGACTGCTCTCCATCTTCCTCTGTGCTGCCACCCCTCAAGAGGAAGAGGAAAAGCACCAGGAAAGTTGAGGCCAAGATCCCTGTAGCAAAGGTGCCCTGTGACAAGTCTCCAAGCTGCAAGGATCTGAATCTCCTCCTGGCTGCCAGTAACTTTCCAGAGACCACCTCGAAAACCAAACCTTTTTTCCACAGGATGGACCAGAGTACTCTTCCTTGCACACTGACCATGAAACAGCACCCTGGGCCTGCAGGAAAAACTTCAAATGCTCGTGTGTTCTGGTGGCAGAACTGCCAGACCTCTCCTACAGAATTCGAATCAAGGATGCCTTGCTAAGCAGCACTCTAGGTGGGAAACTCACTGCCAACCTGCTCTGGAGGAAGGCCCGCTCTGGATTCACCACCAGGAGGACTCCCCCGTGCTTGTGTGGCACCAGCAATGGCAGCAAGAAGACCCGGACTAAGAAACCTCCCCCGCCCCAGCATGGCCAAGGACCTTAAGTATTACAAGAAATGGTGGGCTAGGACGTGATCGGACCCACCGACACAGTAACTGAGGAACTGCACTCTCTGCCCCTCTCTGTCCTGGGATTGCTAGCAACTTTGAGAATGACAGACTGAAAGTCTGAAATCAACAAACAACAGGAAAAGAAAGCCTTTCTTTGATCACCAAAAGAGCTTTAATACTTAGACCCTCCATTTTATATACAAAGGATTTACTACTCGTCTCTTTGTACACTTGGAATATACTCATATATTTTGGAGTATTCAAATATTTAGAAAGAGACATTAGGTTTTCATAGATGCATTGGTTTACGGAGAGTTGCTACCGGAGTTTACTTAGAGATAGTAGATCCTTAATTGTACAAATACAACAGCAGATTAAAATACAAATATGTAACTCAAATTTTAAATACATTAATGCACAGTTGACACAAAACTATTTGAACATCAAGGACATTAAAAGCAATACATATGTTTGTAAATGTGTGTGTGTGTGTGTGTGTGTGTGTGTGTGTGTGTGTTTGTGTGTGTTACTACATAAAATGATAATCAAAGGAGGGATGTATAAAGGATCCAAGATTTCCCAGATTTTCTACTTAATTGTAGAAACTAAAGAGGAACTTTGGAAACCACATTTAAATCTCACACCTTGAGAAGCAGTGGATTTAAGGGCAGAGTGTGCAAGCAAGAAAAAGCTGGAAAGAAAACAATAGGTGTGGGTAATGGTTGGCATATATTAATTTGGATTTAATGGAAGCACTTGTGAGTGAGTAAGATGTATGGAATCAGAAGAAGAAAGTAATTGTGGGTGTATGTGTGTGTGTGTGTGTGCGTGTGTGTGTGTGTGTGTGTTTGTGTGTGTGTGATTGAGACTATAAGAAAGAATGATAAGCAAGGCTGCATTAGCACACACTTTAATCCCAGCACTTGGGAGGAAAAAGTAAGAATATAACTGTGTATTCCGGCCACCCTGGTCTCCAGAGCCCGTTACAGGCCAGGCTCTGAACCTACAAAGAGATACCCTGTCTCTAACAAACAAATTAATGTATAAGATGAAATAAAGGTTAGTAAAAGTGTGTTAGGTCTCCAGAACATTGTAGATCCCATCATTTGATTCAAATGCTTGAGAGTCCTGGTAATTCAAGGTCACAGTTTTCCAGAAATTGAAACCACCCCAGAAGAGCAGAGGTGTGCACATAGGTTTATGAAGAATGACTTCAGATGGCACAAATGAAATGAATGTTTGTGAGATGCAACATAACCGGGGATGAAAAGGGCAATCTTGTTGGTATTTGTGTGTGGATGTGGTCGTGTTTTTGTTAGTGTTTGTGTGTTTGTTTGTGAGTGTGTGTATACACTCACTCACAGAGAGATGGAGACACAGAAGAAGAAGAAGAAGAAGAAGAAGAAGAAGAAGAAGAAGAAGAAGAAGAAGAAGAAGAAGAAGAAGAAGAAGAAGAGAGACATAGAGAGACAGAGAGAGGTGGGGAGGGAGAATAAGAAGGAGGGATGAACAGAGCAAGATACACTGGCGATTAAAAACAAAGTGGACGTAATAAGAGGAAAATCTAGGAATTAAAGAATGAAGGAGCCAAAAAACCCAAATGCAAATATTAGGCCGGACTATTTGCATAATCATCTGCATGAGGGAACGCCTAGGTATTTCTGGCTTGTGGGAGGACAAGGGAGCATCTGCCCACCAGGTTATGCGGCAGGTGTGCTATGACCTGCATGCAAATCAAGGAGTAGCTCTTGACTTAGTGATGGTCATTTCAGAAGCCATGCTTCCCCTATATTAACTGCACAAAAAGTGAAAGGAGAAGGGTTTCCATCCCTTTGTTCTTCACGCTTTGGGAACAGATACAATTCATAGCATGCAACACTAAAATGGACTAGTCCATTGGTAAGCTCCCTCTTCCCATGGGAGAAAGAGGGATTGAGTGGGGCTCAAGGTGTCAGAGGTCACCTGTAAGGGAGGCAATCGTTGGCATCCAATCGGGGTTTTTTGGAGACAGTAAGTCTGTGAAGAGTTGAACGAGGCAGATGGGCGTGGCTGAGAATCCTGTAGGTCCTTATTACTGGCAACTTTGAGAATGCCTGACTGAAAGCCTGCAAGCATCAAACAACAAAGAAAATAGTCCTTTCTTTGATCACCAAGAGAGCTTTAACACTTAGACACTCTATTTTTTGTACAAAGGACTTCATACAGCTCTTTTTGGAGAATTGGACATATACACATACATTTAGTTGCATGCAAATATTTAGAAAGAGACTTTAAGGATGCATAGAAGCATTGGTTTATGGAGAGGTTCTATTGGATTTTATTTAGTAATAGTAGATCCATAATTGTACAAATACAGCATCAGTTTAAAATACAGGCAATATTTAACTCGAGTTTTAAATACATTAATGCTCTGTTGACACACAATTTTTGAACATCTAGGACATTAAAATAATACATATTCTTGTAAATGTGTGTGTGTGAGTGTGTGTGTGAGTGTGTGTGTGTGTGTGTGTGTGTGTGTGTGTGTGTGTGTGTGTGACTAAATGAAAAGAACATCACAGGATGGGTGTATAAAGGATCCAAGATATCCCAGACGTTCTACTTAATTTTAGAAACAAAAGAGGAACTTTGAAAACCACAATTAAATCTCACATCTTGAGAATCAGTTGATTTAAGGGTAGAGTGTACAAGCAAGAAAAAGCTGGAAAAAAAAACAATAGGTGTGGGTACTGGTTGGCTTATATTAATTTGGATTTACTGGAAGCAATTGAGAGTGAGTAAGATGTATGGAATCACAGGAAGAAAGGGATTGTGTGTGTGTGTGTGTGTGTGTGTGTGTGTGTGTGTGTGTGTGTGTGTGGCTATAAGATATAATGATAAGCAGTGCTGCGTTGGCACACACTTTAATCCCAGCCCTTGGGAGGAAAATATATGTGTAGAACTGTGCTCCAGGCCACCCTGGTCTCCAGAGCCAGTTAGAGGACAAGCTCCAAAACTACATATATATATATATATATATATATATATATATATATATATATATATTGTCTCGAAGAAACAAATAAATGAATAATATGAAACAAAGGTTAGTAAATGGTACAAGGCCTCCCAGTCATCCGCCTCATTAGAGAAAGTTTTCAGGCATTGTGTTAATCACACTTTGATCGAAATGCTTTAGAGTCCTGGGGATTCAAGGTCACGGTTTTCCAGAAATGGATCAGGAGACAAGAGAAGAGGTGTGCACATAGGGTTATGAAGAAAGAATTTAGATGGCACAAATGAAATGAATGTTTGTGCGGTACACCAAAACCGGGAAAAAAAAACTGGCAATCATGTTGGTGTTTATATGTGGGTATGTTTTTGTTTGTTTGAATGTTTGTGTGTTTCTGTGTATACAAGGAGAGATAGACAGAGAGGAGGGAGAGAGCGAGAGCGAGAGAGAGAGAGAGAGAGAGAGAGAGAGAGAGAGAGAGAGAGAGAGAGAACACGAAGGAATGATGAAGTGAGTAAGACAGAAAAGGGGCATCATAAACAAAGTGAATGCAACCAGAGGAAAATCTCAGAATTAATTTCCCCATACACAAAAAAAAAATAAGAGAAAATTCTTGCCTGGACAATTTGCAGATTTTTCTCTCTGAGGGAAGGCCTAAGTACAGCTGGCTTGTGGATACAGTAGGGAGGAGCTGCCCATCATGTGAAGGGGCTGGGGTGCTATGACTTCATCATATCAGAAGACTTGCTTGCCCTTTTTTAACTGCACAAAAAGTGGAAGCAGAAGGGGTCTTGAAAAGTTCAACATTCTTTATTTTTCTTTTAAAATAGAAGGAATCTTCTTATAGGTCAGTCTCAGTTTCACCTCCCTCCTTCCCTTGCCCCCACAAATTCCCTATCCCAAACTCTTTCTGTTCCCCAGAGATAGTGAGGCCTTCCATGATGGATCTTCAAAGCCTGCCATATTATTTGGACAGTGTCTAGGCCATCCCCAGTGTATCTAGACTGAGAGAGTATCTCTCTATGGGGAGAGGGCTTCCAAAGTTCATTTGTGTGCTATGGGTAAATACTGATCCACTACCAGTGTCTCCATTGATTGTCCAAACCTCCAAAGTGATTTTCCCCTTCACACAATTTAGAACAATCCTATACTGGTTTCTAAGCTATCAGTTTGTGGTCCATGAACTACTACTATTCAGCTCAGCTGTTTCTGTGCATGTCTCCAGCCTGGTCTTTACCATTTGTGTCATCACTTCTCCTTCTCTGCAAATGGAATCCAGAGTTCAGTTCACTGTTTAGCTGTGGTTGTCTGCCTCTGCTTCCAAGGCTACTGATTGAAGACACTAGGATTGCATATCAGGTAGTCATCAATCTCATTATTGGAGAAGGGAATTTAAGGTAGACAGGAGTATTGCTTACATTGTTAGTTTAGAGTCAAACTTGTAGGTCTCTGGACATTTTCCTAATGCCAGAATTTTTTTTAAACGTATAATGTCTCCCTCTCTGATGGTATCTCTTTCTTGCTCTCCTCTATGCTCCCCCTGACTAGATCTTAATGTTTCATCATGTCCCCCTCGTCACTCCTCTTCACCCCTTCTTTTCCTTCTAACTCCCTCCCACCACATGCTCCCCATTTTCTTACTGGATCTTTTACCTTTCCTCTTGACATAGAGCATCATGCATGTCTATTTAAGGAACTCTTGGTGATTTATCTTCTCTGGATGTGTGGATTGTAGGCTGCTATTACTTTGACCTAGATTTAAAATCCTTGTATGAGTGAGTACATACCATTCTTGTCTTTTTGGGACGTGACTACCTAACTCAGCATGGTTTTATCTAGTTTCATCCATTTACCTGTGAATCTCAAGATTCCATTTTTTCCACTGAAAATTGCAACATGTTATGTTAATTTAATGTGTTGGTATTTCTTCCAGCACGTATGTTATGTTTATAAGAGTAGCTCTGCTCCATAAATCTCATATTCAGTGTCTTTCTTGTATAAATGGTGGATTTATGTCACACCGTTAGAGCAATTTCAAATGTCTCAAGACGTATGACCACTTCTTATGTGTGTCTTTGTAATGGAGCAAACAAGATTTTTATATGACTCAGAGTGAGATATGTTGTCTAGGCTTTCCCATATAGCAAATTAACTGGCCCTCAAGTGAAAAATGGGTAAAGGAAATGTGATAAGTTTACACAGTGGAGTAAAAAAAAAAAAAAAAAAAACAATGGAATCTTGAAATTTGTAGTAAAATGGATGGAACTATAAGAAACCATCTTGAATGAGGTAACCCAGTCGGAGAAAGATAAATATGGTATATATTGAGTAATATATGGTATTTAGACATAGAACAAAGAATTACCAGCCTTCAATCCACACCGCCAGAGAAGCTAGGAAACAAGGAGATCACAAAGAGGAACTTACAGGGTCCCCTATGTAGCAGAAAGGTATAAAATCTCCTGAGCTAATTTTGAGACAGGGGGAGCTGAGAGGAGTTAGGTGAGAGGGAGTTAGGACAAAGAGAAGGGGAGGACATTAGGGAGAAGAGGACAGGAGGGAATAGGAAGTTTGAGTCAGGGGAAGAATACCAGCCCGGTCTGGACCATTTTGTTTTTCACTCGGCCTTCTATGTGATTGGATTCCAATTCAGTTCAGTGATTAGTTGTGGGTGTCTGATTCTACTTTCACCAGCTGCTGGATGAAGGCTATAGGATGGCATATAAGACAGTCATCAATCTCATTATCAGAGGAGGGCATTTAAGGTAGCCTCTCCTCTGTTGATTAGATTGTTAGTTGCTGTCATCTTTGTAGCTCTGCAGCCCTTTCCCCAGTACCTGCTTTCTCTGTAAACCTAAAATGTCTCCTTTATTGTGGTATCTTCTTTCTTATTTTCTTCAATTTTCCCCCAACTAAGCCCCAATGCTCCATCCTGTCCTATGCATCCCTCCTCTTCTCCCCTTCTCATTCTCTAGCTCCGTTCCCCCTTCCCGTGCTCACAATGATCAGGAGTTCTTGACCCTTTCCCCTTTCCAGGGGATACTGTATGTCTGTCTTAGGGTCCTCCTTGTTAATTAGCTTCTTTGGTAGTGTGGATTGTAGTATGGTAATCTTTTATGCTTTGTCTAAAATCCACATGTTTTCTTTTTGATTTGGGTTATCTCCCTTAGAATGGTTACTTCTAGTTCCATCCATCTTCCTGCAAATTTCAAGATTCCATTGTTTTTTTCCACTGAGTAGTAATCCATTGTTTAAATATACCACATATTCTCTATCCATTCTTCATTTGATGGGCATCCAGGCTCTTTCCAGTTTCTGGCTATTTCAAATAGTGCTGCTATGAACATCGTTGAACAGATGTTCTTGTTGTATGAATGTTCTTCTTTGGGTATATGCCTAAGAGTGGAATTCCTGGATCTTGTGGTAGACTCATTCCCATTTTCTTGAGGCGTCACCATACTGATTTCCAAAGTGGCTGTACAAGTTGGCATGCCCACCCGCAGTGGAGGAGTGTTCCCCTTTCTCCACATCCTCTCCAGCATAAAGTGTCATTGTTATTTTTCTTTTGGCCATTCTGACTGGAGTAAGATGGTACCTCAGAGTTGTTTTGATTTGCATTTCCCTGATGGCTATGGATATTGAACACTTTCTTATGTGCCTTTCAACCATTTTAGATTCCTTATTGAGAATTGTGTATTTAGTTCTGTACCCAACTATTTAATTGGATGTTTGGTGTTTTGGAGACTACTTTCTTGAGTTCTTTGTATCCTTTGGAGATCAGACCTCTGTCAGATGTGGGGTTGGTTAATATCTTTTCCCAGTCTGTGGGATTCCATTTTGTCTTTCTGACTATGTCTTTGTCTTACAGAAGCTTCTCAGTTTCATGAGGTCCCATATATCAATTGTTGACCTCAGTGACTGTACTACTGGTTTAATGTTCAGGAAGTGGTCTCCTGTACCAATTAATTCAAGGGTATATCCCACTTTGTCTTCTAATAAGTGCAGTGTTGCTGGATATATGTTGATGTCTTTGATCCATTTTGACTTAAGTTTGGTGCAATGTGATAGGCTTGGGTCTAACTGCAGTATTCTACATATATGGAACCAGTTATGCCAGCAGCATTTGTTGAAGATGTTCCCTTTGTTCCATCATATGAATTTGGATTGTTTATTCAAAATTAATTGTTCCTGTGTGTGTGTGAGTTAATATAAGGTTTTCAACTCTACTCCATTGGTCTATATATCTATTTTTGTACCAATAAAAAGCTGTTTTCAGCACTATAGCTCTGTAATAGACTTTGGAGTCAGGGAGGGTGATGCCTCCAGAAGTTCCTTTTTGTATAGGGTTGTTTTGGCTATCCTGGGTCTTATGTTTCTCCTTATAAAGTTGAGAATTGTTCTTTCAAGGTCTTTGAATAATTGTGTTGGGATTTTGATGGGGATTGCATTGAATCTGTAGATTGCTTGTGGCAAGACTGCCATTTTTATCATGTTCATCCAACTTATCCATTTGCTTGGGAGATCTTTCCATTTTTGGTAGCTTCTTTAATTTCTCTCTATGGAGATTCAAAATTCTTACTGTACAGGTCTCTCATGTTTTTGTTTAGTGTTACCCCAAGGTATTTTATGTTGTTAGTGGCAATTATAAAGGGTGATGCTTCTCTGATTCCTTTCTCCACCAATGTGTCATCCGTATATAGTAGGGCTACAGATTTTTTGAGTTAATCTTGTATCCTTTCACTTTCGTGAAGTTGTTTATCAGTTGTAGGAGATCCCTGATAGAGTTTTTTGAGTCACTGATGTAGACTGTCATATTGTATGCAAATAGTGACACTTTGACTTCTTATTTTACAATCTGTATTCCCTTGATCTCCTTTTGTTATCTTATTGCTCTAGCTAGAACTTCAACGACAATATTAAAGAGACATGGACAGAGTGGACATCCTTGTATTGCCCACAATTTTAGAGGAATTGGATTGAGTTTCTCTCCATTTAATTTGATGTTGGCTTTGGCTTGCTGTATATTGCTTTTAATATGTTGAGTTTAGTTCCCGTTTTCCCTGATTTCTCCAAGACCTTTTCAGGAAGGGTTGTTGGATTTTGTCAAAGGAATTTTCTCCATTTCCTGAGATAATCATGTGTTATTTTTCCCCCTCAGTCTGTTTTTATGGTTGATTACATTTATGGATTTATGTCTGTTGAACCATCCTTGCAATCCTGGGATGAAGCCTACCCTAGATGATTTCTCTGATGTGTTCTTGGATTCGATTTGCCAGTATTTGCTGAGAATTTTTGCATCAATGTTCATGAGGGACATTGTTCTGTAGTTCTCTTTCTTAGTTGTGTCTTTGTGTATCAAGGTTATTGTAGCCTCGTAAAAACTGTTTGGCAGTGTCCCTTCTGCTTCTATTATGTGGAACAATTTGAGGAGCATGCTTTCAGCTACCGTGGGAAATTATGAGACACTGTCTTTCTAAAAACCTTCATAGCCATATATTTTCATTTCCACTAGAGAGCAGTGTCTGGTAAGTTGCTGGAAAATACTTGAGCCATTTGTCTTAAAGTTTACTTAATCAAAAGTGTACCATTTTATTTGTCTTGATTTTTTCTTTGTGTTTGTGTGTGTGTGTTTTAAGTGTTTAATAGAAACTCTTAAAAATATGTGCATTATGTGAAGTAAAACACAAGATGCCAAAGACGAAGTTAGCCAGTAAAGCACTCAGCATATCGTGTCTTTCTAGATGCTACAAGTGTACATACATGTCCATTACTGAGATTTTACAATATGTACCATGCTTTCACCCACAGTGTAAACATTCACTAACTTAAAACCCATACCACAGCAGGTGCCATGCCTTAAGTTCCAGCATTTGAGGCAGAAGCAGGCTGATCTTTGTGAATTCAAGAACAGCCTGGTCTACAAGAGCCAGTTCCAGGACAGCCTCCAAAGCCAAGGAGAAACCCTGTCTCAAAAAACAAAATAAACAAAAAAACAAAACAAAACAAAACAAAAAAAAACAAATCAAACAAAAAACTGCATACCGCATGAGTATTTTAATAACCAAATATACACCATGCCATCTCTATCTGTCAGAAAAAATTATAATCCTGTCTTACTTGGCAATCAATATTTCTCAGAAGACAAAAAAACAACAGGCCACTAGACAGAAGCACAGAGGAAGTTGCAATTAAAATTAATTCTTTACCTCAATGCTCAGCCCACAAGGACAAACAAAACAAAGGTCACACTTAACTACAGCACTCCTAAATGGATCATCACATCAACTTACAAAAATATGAAGATGAAGTCCTGTTCCTGCTCAATAAATGTGTTCCAATGGAGAATCTGCAAAAAAAAAAACTATCAGCAAGGGTCCTCTGGATGTCAGGCTCAACACAGCACTGCAGATCTCCCCATGTGAGCCTCCCTTTACCTGTCCACAGTCAGCCTATCAACCTGAAATAATCCACACTCTCTTTACATGGCTTAACATTTCTACGTTCAAGAGGAAAATTTATACAAATTCTATCATAGTCACTAGCTATACTTTGAACCACACGCTCTCCTTTAGGGCATTTATAAAGTTCAGATGTTGTGGGATGAATTTTGTACTCAATAAACACAAGTGATTTTGTTTTAACTGGGAAATGCAATATGGATTCTTTTGTACTGATGTGAACTGTCTTCTGGATGTGTTGGTCCTAGCAAAGTGTCCCTCCTTCATCCACCCTCTTCTCTGCACAAATTCAGTTGAGGATGATGTTACTGAGAGTATTAACAAAGGTCACCCCATGAAGACAGTCCTCCAAAGACTAGAAGGATATTTCTAATGGTTATTTTGCTACTTCTATCATCCTTTAAGTACTGAAACTTGGCCTTGAATACTTGGCAATATGAATAAATTTTGTGTAAAAGCAGTAAGAACATGTGTATCATGGACTGGCAGGTGACTCAGCAGGTAAGGCTGCTGGCACCACTCTGGTGACCCAAGTGTGATCTCCAGGATCCATATGATAGAAGGAGAAAACTGATTCACAAATTGTCTTTTAGCTTCTACATCTGTGCAGTGACTTGCATGTGCTCACATGCATGTGCTCATACAAGAATGTAAAAAAAAAAACAACAACATGACAACATAGAGGGCTCACAATCCCTTTTAAGGATTTTTTTTGTTCTTTCAGAGAAATGATGACACTTCACCTGGGTATCGAATTGTTAAACTTGGTGTTTGAGTAGGTGCTCTTTCCAGTTAGTGGAGGTGGGGAAGGGAAAAGAATCAGGAACTGTACCTGTTGACTGTTTCAGCTTCTCTAAGCCATTGTTTAGGTGTGTACCTAAATTAAATTAATTATTATATTGAGCACTCCTTCACCCACCACCTCTCTAGCACCACCTCTATGAAGTACTGTGAACATGCCAGGTTTGATGATGCAAACAATGATATATTCAAAATAATTCCTTTCCCAAAAGCCTGTAATCAACCACATAAAGAAATGATAATATTTAAGAGTCAAATATTGATAACTTACACATCCTTGAAATCTATTCAGCAGAATAAGGTAACATTTAATTATTGTGCACAAAAGAAAGTGCTCACTGAAAACTTTAATATAGAGAAAATCATATTGCATCAACAGATTTTTAAACTATTTTTTATGAAAATAAAAAAAAATTCTTATTTTACATACCAATCCCAGTTCCCTCTCCCTCCTGAGAAAATCATATTGCATCAACAGATTTTTAAACTATTTTTTATGAAAATAAAAAAAAATTCTTATTTTACATACCAATCCCAGTTCCCTCTCCCTCCTGTCTTTACATTCCCCCCACTATTTCCCTTTCTCCTTCTCCTCCCTCACTTTGCCCTAGGGGAGTGTGAGGCTTCCCATGGGGGATTATCACAGTCTATCACATCTTTGGGAAAGGACCTAGGTCTCCCCTGTGTATCTAGGCTGAGAGAGTATCCCGACATAAGGAATGGGTTCCAAACAGCCAGTTCTTGCACTAGGGATAAATATTGGTTCCACTTCCAGTGGTCTCATTGCCCTCCCAAGCCTCCCAACTGACACCCAGGTTAATCCTTATACAGGTTCCTTAGCTGTCAGTCTGGAATCTGTTAGCTCCCACTATCTCAGGGCAGCAGTTTCTTTGGCTCTTCCTTTCATGGTCTTTATCCTTTTTCTCATAGTTCCTCCCTCTCTTACAATTAGGTTCTAGGAGTACTCTATTTTTTAGATATTAGAATGGCTATACTAGCTTTTTTCTCAGGTCTATTTTCTTGAAAAATATTTTGCAACACTTTACTGGGGTGGGATTATTTATTTGCTATGCTTTCTCCAGTGTAGTTAATCTCTTTGGCTTGGAGATTTTCTTCTAGAAGCTTCCATGGGGTGAATATGTAAATAAATATATTTTGAATTTACTTTATGGTGGAATGTCTTGTTTTCTCCATCTGTAGCAATTACTCCATCTATAGTTTTGCTGCGTATAGAAGTCTTAGCTGGTATCTGTTGTCTCTTAGAGTCTGAAGTACATCTGTCCATGCCCTTTTGGTTTTAGAGACTCCCTAATCAAGTTGGAAGTTATATATTTATTTTTCTTTTCTTAATATCATCATTTTTATTGTTTTTTATTAGTTTAAGTTGGGAACAAGCTTGTTTCACATGTAAATCCTGTCTCCCTCTCCCTTCCCTCATCCCCATCTCTCATTGGCTGGTGACTAGGACACCTTATTGGCTAGATCTGTCTTAATTACTAACCCATTTCTATAAATCTGTGTATTTCCATGTGGTCTTCGCTTACCAAAGCATGCCTGGACCTGTTCCTATTTTGTGATCTACATGGCATCTCTTCACTCACCCTCTGACTCTTTCCCCAGCAATCTTTTCATCTTCTAGTACAGCCTATCTTCCTGCCTCTGTTGGCAGAACATTGTTTTACTCATCAATCAATAAGAGAACCCTGTTTACAGAAGGACATCCACCATCAAATACCACTGACACAGGTACATCTTATTCATACTGTGCCCTAGTGGGCAGCAAAAATGGTTATAAAATGAAAGTGATTCAAGCCTTTTGATTAGTTCTTAACAATGTGATACTTTACATTTTTGTAATCAGGTGTGTCTATGGTGCCATACCTAGGATATTATTTTCAAGTGTGAATCAATTTCTAAATAACCATTATATCACATTTAAGTGAACAAAATTGTAATCCTTTTGTTTATACATTCCCCAAATGATTACGATTATCTATCTGTTTTATTATTGATACTGATTTGATATTCTTCTTGGCAGTTTCTACATGTACTTTCGCTTCCAAGGGAACTGGGAGTTTTAACAGAAAAAAGTTTCTAACCATTCATATCCTGACAACAGAGAGATGTCTGACCTTCATGTCGATTATTCTTTCCTTTATGTGTCATTATAATTTATTAATGTCATCTTTTAAGAAACAGTCTTCCAAGTTCCTAATTATTTTGGAATATAGTTAGCTTCTTTTTATGATAGTTACATTAACAAGAATCATTTACCTTAGTAAGCAAGTTCTTGATTACTGAGGATGAATGCAAATGTAGCCAGTGGCAACTGGAGAAACAAATGTCTGTTATAGATTGAAGAGAGGCTTAATTTCTTTGCGGAAACTTTTATTAAAATTACCAGTGTTTGTTCCTAGCAAGCCCAATCACATTCACAAGTGATAAAGCAAAAGTAAGAATTATCATAAATATAAGTTAGAGATACCAGAAGCCCATGAACGCCCCACGATCAGCACAGAAGTCGGCAGCATTACCTCCACAGGTTTTCCAGGTGGGGGGGATTCTCCACAGGGCCGTGCAGTAAGGAGATCCTTACCCCAAACATTTATTCACAGTTCCCATGCATGGCTTCTGCCGGTGTCCCAGATTTTCTGTATGCTTTTTGTCAGTAATATTTTTTTAAGATTTAACATTTTACTTGATCAATGTATCAATTTCTTGTATCGTATCTTCAATGGCTGAGAGTCTCAACCATATCTTATATTTTATTAGTGATACTCACATCTGTTGTTCCTGTTTGCTTATTTAATTTTTTTATCTCCAAGATTCACTTAATTTTTGTTTTCTGTTTTGTTTCTATTCCCATCTTCAGGTCTCAAACAGTTTTATTGGTTTCTTTTACCTGTTTGTTTTATCTTAGCCTTCTTTCAGGTATTTATTCATTTCTTGCAATTTTTTTGTCTTTTCCTGGATTCCTTAAAGAATTTAATCATTTCCTTGACACATTTCAAGACCTGTGTCATCTTCATGAAGTAGGTTTGAAGGTCATTTTCTTGTGCTGTGTTGGGGAATCAGGGATTTTTGTAGTAGGATAGCTCTGCTCTGGTGGTGACATATTGCCCTGATTGTTGTTGATTGTGTTCTTAAGCTGGTGTCTGGGCATCTGGCTTTGGGGTAAGTGTATATCTATGTGTAGAGTTCTGACATTGTTTTTGTTGAGTGGGTGTATTTTTCCTTGGTTTCTGTTTCTTCTTTGGACTTCTTGGCAAAGAGACCTGTCATACTGATAAATGCTGTGTCCTTCGGCCCAGCAGGGTGCCTCTGCTGGGGTTCTGGTGTCATGCATGGCCTCTGGAAACCTGGGTCCTGGAGTGGCCTCTAGAAAAGCAGGTGCTTCTAACAGTGTTGAGGGCTGGGAGATGGTGATGATGAGAGGGGGCTGTTGGACATAGTATGGGCTTACCTAGGTTACTGGGTGTTGGTGTGCCCTCTGGTAAGTAGTACATTGTGATTCTATAGAAGTTGTAGGCTAGGATATGGTGACAAGGAGAATTCAGGTAGTTGGGGAAGGTTGAGCTTGCTCTGAGGAAATGTTTGAGCTGTTGGGGAGAGGGCTTACCTGAAGTTCTGGTTCAGCAGGAGCTAGAGAACTACTTGGTACATAGTAAAACCAAGAATCACATGAAACAAAAGAAATCTCGAAGTTGTGAATAATACTAGTTTTATACTTTCAAGATGTTAATTGTCTCTGAAAGGAATCAGTCCTGTGAGGTATTTAGTTTTGTATTAATATTTTTGACAAATACATTTTAACTAGCAATATTTTTTGAATTTCATAATTGAATATCTTCCCAGTATTCTCAAATCTTACCTAAACTTATGACATTTTTACTGGTACAACAGACTTATAGAGGACTTCTATAAACCACTAGAGGAAGTAGACTAAAGGAGTTGGTATACTGTTATTGGTTCAACGCCATTTTAATAAAAAAATACAGTGTTGGCCAAAACCTATATATTCCTTTACCAAATTACACTGACTTCACATATGTACCTACTCATAGAACTGTGAAAATTAATCCTTACATACATGTTCATCTAGGACCATAATCTTCATTAATTCATCAAAAAACTACTGACCTTTTTTATATTACATGCTTTGTACTCATCCACTTGAGGCTTTCCAATTATTGAAACCATTATGGACAAAATATAAAAGACAGTCCAATTTTCTATTATTATAAAAGAAGATATTTGCTTTCACAGGAGAAGCTTACATCCTCCTGATTAGGGATAGAAATGTGGAAGCAAATTAGGCATCTATAGTCGTGCTGATAGGAATCAGAGGAGGCGGGGCAACACCACCACCTTTAAGGCAAGGTGAGCATGCAGAGCAGTGCTGAGGCAAAGAGAGCCAACTGACAAGCAGGCCAGCTCAGAAGCTCTGTCCTCTGCTCCCAGAGAGCCAGCCACGTTGCCCAGGCAGTGGTATAGCCCAGATAATCCTGCTGCCTTTCGGTTGCCCCTCTTCGGGTCCTCAACTATGGAGATGGAGGCCAAATGCCGCCTAGAAGCCCTGCACAAGCTGCGCGAGCGCCTGTGCACAAAGACAGAGCCCAGGCAGCTTTACAAAACCCTAAAGAAACTCTCTTCCCAGCCCATGTTGGGCGACATCCTGGAAGAGATTGGCTTCAAGCAGACCATCAAGCTCATGAAGAAACAGCAGCTCCTGGTCCCCTTTGCCAAGGATTTAGCCGCCCGGTGGTCAGAGCAGTCCCAGTTTGGGTCCCAGCCCGATCCGGGGTCCCAGCAGGACTTTGACTTCCCTAGGAGCCCAAAGTCAGAGATTCGCAGCAACTCTCCGGAAGATAAGCGTCAGAAGCCTGCTTTCTGGGGACACAGAGAGAATGGGAGCCAGGTGTTGGAAGTCAGTAGTAGCAGCCCACAGCTCAGCATGATTGAGAGCATGGACACAAGCTCCAAGCAAATCACAAATGGCAGCCCAAACGCGGAGCCAGCAGGGAAAATGACTCAAAGAGGGTCCTTCTCGGAAAATGCTAGACACAGAGAGCCAGGTGAGGGTAGGCAAGGCCCAAGGAACTGTGGGGCAGCCCTGGCCTCTTGAAGGGACGAAGACACTCTCCAGGAAGCCAGAGGCTGGGCCAGCTAAGCAGAGCCTGTCTTTAGTGAGGGCAAAGAGCCCAGGACCCTGCATCCAGGAAGACCACCATCCGGCTTCTTTTGAGGCTTGTCTCGACTATGACTGCTCTCCATCTTCTTCTGTGCTGCCTCCCCGCAAGAGGAAGAGGAAAAGCACCTGGAAGGCTGAGGCGCAGAGCCCTGGAGCAAAGGTGCCTCGAGACAAGTCTCCAAGCTGCGAGGATCTGAATCTCCTCCTGGTTGCCAGTCCCTTTCCAGAGACCACCTCGAATCTCCAAACCTGCTTTCCCCAGGATGGCCCTGAGGACTCTTCCTTGCAGGATGACCTAGAAGCAGCTCCCTGGGCGTGCAGGAAATACTTCAAAACGCCGGTGGTTTCGGGTGGCAGACGTGCCAGACCTTTCCCACAGAATTCGAACCAAGGACGCCTTGCTAAGCAGCACTCTAGGTGGGAAACTCACTGCCAACCTGCTCTGGAGGAAGGCCCGCTCTGGAGTCTGCACCAGGAGGACTCCCCAGGGACGCACATCAACACTGCTCAGCGGACTGGCAGCCAGAGTGAGAGCCAGACACACCTCAAGATGCAGGAGTCCCTCCAGCTGAGGCTACAAGCCCTGTGTGCCCGCATCCAGAACACACAAACCAAGAAGCCTCAAGGCCGCCAAACCAAGACGGTCGCCTTCCAAGCCCAGGTCACAAGGCCAGGGGAGCATGCAGACTCTGGACCCGGACCGGAAGCCTCCACAGAAAATTTGCAGAGCCTCCCAGAAGCCTCTGGTCCTGGCCTTCTGCAGAGGTCTCCCTGCCCGCGCTTGGGCGGCAGCAGCATTGGGAGCAACATGACCAGGGCTAAGAAACCTGCCCCGCTCATGGCCAAGGCCCTTAAGGATTACAAGAAATGGTGAGCTAGGAAGTGAACCCACCCTGACCCACCGACACAGCAACTGAGGAACCGTGCTTTCTGCCCATCTCAGTCCTGGGATTACTGGCAACTTTGACAATGACACACTGAATGCCTGCAAAGCAACAAACAACAAGCAAAGCAGGCCTTTCTTTGATCACCAAGAGAGCTGTAACACTTAGACCCTCCATTTTATGTACAAAGGAATTCCTACTCGTCTCTTTGGAAACTTTGACATATACACATACATGTGGGTGTAGGCAGATACTAAGAAAGAGATCTTAGGGATGCATAGATGCATTGATTTATGGAGAGCTGCTACCGGAGGTTACTTAGAGATGGTAGATCCGTAATTGGACAAATACCTCGGCAGATTAACATAGAGACAAATAGGTAAATCGATTTTTAAATACATTAAAGCACCGTTGACACAAAACTATTTGAACATCAAGGATATTAACAGCAATACGTATGCCTGTAAGTGTGTGTGTGTGTGTGTGTGTGTGTGTGTGTGTGTGTGTGTGTGTGTGTGTGTGTGTGTGTGTGTGTGTGTCTGTGAGAGAGAGACTAAATAAAATGGAAATCATAGGAGGGGAGTATAAACGATCCAAGATATCCCCAACTTTCTACTTCATTTTAGAAACTAAAGAGGAACTTTGGAAACCACATTTAAATCTCAAACCTTGAGAAGCAGTGGATTAAAGGGCAGAGTGTGCAAGCAAGCAAAAGCTGAAAAGAAAATAAGAGGTGTAGGTACTGGTAGACATATATTAATATGGATTTACAGGAAGCAAGTGAGAGTGAGTAAGTTCTATGGAATCACAGGAAGAAAGGGATTGTGTGTGTGTGTGTGTGTGTGTGTGTGTGTGTGTGTGTGTGTGATTGGACCTATAAGAAAGGATGATAAGCAGTGCTTCATTGGCACACACTTTAATCCCAGGCCTTGAGAGGAAGAGGCAAGGAGAGAACTGTGTGCTCCAGGCGACCCTGGTCTCCAGAACCATTTACAAGACAGGCTCTGCATCTTCATAGATATACCCTGTCTCTAACAAACAAATAAATTAATAAGATGAAATAAAGGTTAGAAAAAAGGTGCAAGTCCTCCGGGACATCCACCTAATTAGGGAAAGATTTCTGGCATTGTGGCACCCATCCTTGGATCCAAATGCATGAGAATCCTGGCGATTCAAGGTATCGATTTTCCAGAAATGGAAACCAGAAGACAAGAGCAGAGGTGTGCACATAGTCTTATGAAGACAGAATTTAGATCGTACCAATGAAATGAATGTGTGGGAGATGCACCAAAAACGGGGACGAAAAGGGCATGTGTGGGTTTCGTTGTGTTTGTGTGAGTGTGTGTGTTTTTTTTTTTGTCAGTGTGTTCATGCACTCACTCACAGAGAGGGGGAGACAGAGAGAGAGAGAGATAGCGAGAGAGAGAGACAGAGACAGAGACAGAGCCAGAGCCAGAGAATAAGAAGGAGGGATGAAGGAAGCAAGAGACAGGAGCGATCAAAAACAAATTGGATGTAACTGGAGGAAATTCTAGTAATTAAAATCTGAAGGTTCTAACAACAACAACAACAAAACCGAAATGCAAACTTTGGCCGGATTATTTGCGTAATTATGTGCACGAGGGAACGCCTAGGTATTACTGGTTTGTGGAACACCCAGGGACGATCTGCAAACCAGGTGATGGAGCAGGGTTTGTATCACCTGCATGCCCACCCAAGACTAGCTCTCGACTTAGGGATGCTCATTTCAGAAGCCTTGTTTCCCCTGGATTAACTGCACAAAAAGTGATAGGTGAAGGATTCCCATCCCTTTGTTCTTTTCGCTTTGTGAACAGGTACAATTTATGGAATGCACCCCTAGAATGGACTAGTCCATTTTTCAGGTCCCACTTCCCAGAGGAGAAAGACCGATTAAGAGGGGTCACAGGATTCAGGGCACACCTGTAAGGGAGGCAGTGGTCTGGCAGCCAATCCTGGTATTTGGCCACAAGAAATCCATGAGGGGGGGAGAAAGGAGGGGGATAGGCGTGGCCTAGAATCCTGTAGGACCGGAAGGGCAGGCCCAGGAAAAGCAACCCAGGAGATTGATTGGGCATGCAGAGGAGGCGGGGCACCACCACCACCTTTAAGGCAAGGTGAGCATGCAGAGCAGTGCTGAGGCACAGAGAGCCAACTGACAAGCAGGCCAGCTCTGAAGCTCTGTCCTCTGCTCCCAGAGAGCCAGCCACGTTGCCCAGGCAGTGGTATAGCCCAGATAATCCTGCTGCCTTTCGGTTGCCCCTCTTCGGGTCCTCGACTATGGAGATGGAGGCCGAATGCCGCCTAGAAGCCCAGCAGAAGCTGCGCGAGCGCCTGTGCACAGAGACAGAGCCCAGGCAGCTTTACAAAACGCTAAAGAAACTCTCTTCCCAGCCCATGCTGGGCGACATCCTGAAGAGATTGGCTTCAAGCAGACCATCAAGCTCATGAAGAAACAGCAGCTCCTGGTCCCCTTTGCCAAGGATTTAGCCGCCCGGTGGTCAGAGCAGTCCCAGTTTGGGTCCCAGCCCGATCCGGGGTCCCAGCAGGACTTTGACTTCCCTAGGAGCCCAAAGTCAGAGATTCGCAGCAACTCTCCGGAAGATAAGCGTCAGAAGCCTGCTTTCCGGGGACACAGAGAGAATGGGAGCCAGGTGTTGGAAGTCAGTAGTAGCAGCCCACAGCACAGCATGACTGAGAGCATGGAAACAAGCTCCAAGCAAATCACAAATGGCAGCCCAAACGCGGAGCCAGCAAAAAAAGGACACAAAGAGGGTCCTTCTCGGAAAATCACCTAGACACAGAGAGCCAGGTGAGGGTAGGCAAGGCCCAAGGAACTGTGGGGCAGCCCTGGCCTCTTGAAGGGACGAAGACACTCTCCAGGAAGCCAGAGGCTGGGCCAGCTAAGCAGAGCCTGTCTTTAGTGAGGGCAAAGAGCCCAGGACCCTGCATCCAGGAAGACCACCATCCGGCTTCTTTTGAGGCTTGTCTCGACTATGACTGCTCTCCATCTTCTTCTGTGCTGCCTCCCCGCAAGAGGAAGAGGAAAAGCACCTGGAAGGCTGAGGCGCAGAGCCCTGGAGCAAAGGTGCCTCGAGACAAGTCTCCAAGCTGCGAGGATCTGAATCTCCTCCTGGTTGCCAGTCCCTTTCCAGAGACCACCTCGAATCTCCAAACCTGCTTTCCCCAGGATGGCCCTGAGGACTCTTCCTTGCAGGATGACCTAGAAGCAGCTCCCTGGGCGTGCAGGAAATACTTCAAAACGCCGGTGGTTTCGGGTGGCAGACGTGCCAGAACTCTCCCACAGAATTCGAACCAAGGACGCCTTGCTAAGCAGCACTCTAGGTGGGAAACTCACTGCCAACCTGCTCTGGAGGAAGGCCCGCTCTCGAGTCTGCACTAGGAGGACTCCCCACGGACGCACATCAACACTGCTCAGCGGACTGGCAGCCAGAGTGAGAGCCAGACACACCTCAAGATGCAGGAGTCCCTCCAGCTGAGGCTACAAGCCCTGTGTGCCCGCATCCAGAACACACAAACCAAGAAGCCTCAAGGCCGCCAAACCAAGACGGTTGCCTTCCAAGCCCAGGTCACAAGAACAGGGGAGCATGCAGACTCTGGACCTGGAACGGAAGCCTCCACAGAAAATGTGCAGAGCCTCCCAGAAGCCTCTGGTCCTGGGCTTCTGCAGAGGTCTCCCTGCCCGCGCTTGGCCGGCAGCAGCATTGGGAGCAACATGACCAGGGCTAAGAAATCTGCCCCGCTCATGGCCAAGGCCCTTAAGGATTACAAGAAATGGTGGGCTAGGAAGTGAACCCACCCTGTCTCACCGACCCAGCAACTGAGCAACCGTGCTTTCTGCTCCTCTCAGTCCTAGGATTACTGTCAACTTTGACAATGACACACTGAATGCCTGCAAAGCAACAAACAACAAGCAAAGCAGGCCTTTCTTTGATCACCAAGAGAGCTGTAACACTTAGACCCTCCATTTTATGTACAAAGGAATGCCAACTCGTCTCTTCGGAAACTTTGACATATACACATACATTTGGGTTTAGGCAGATACTAAGAAAGAGATCTTAAGGATGCATAGATGCATTGGTTTACGGAGAGCTGCTACCAGAGGTTACTTAGAGATGGTAGATCCATAATTTTACTAATAACACAGCAGATTAAAATACAGACAAATAGGTAAATTGATTTTTAAATACATTAATGCACCGTTGACACAAAACTATTTGAACATCAAGGATATTAACAGTAATACGTATGCCTGTAAGTGTGTTTGTGTGTCTGTGTGTGTGTGTGTGTGTGTGTGTGTGTTTCATTTCCCTGATCACTAAGGATGTTGTGCACTATCTCATGTGTCTTTCAGCAATTTTGGATTCCACTTTGAGACCTCTATATTTAGTTCTGCACTCCATCTTTTATTTCATTCTTTCATGTTTTTGTAGATAGGTTCTTGTTTGAATGGTATATTTTGGTGGTCAGCCTTCTTTTTTTAAATTTATTTTACTTTTTCCAGTCAGGGTTTTTATGTGGCTTTGGAGGCTGCCCTGGAACTAGCTCTTGTAGACCTAGGTGATGTCGAACTCACAGAGGTCAACCTACCTCTGCCTTTCTAGTGCTGGGATTAAAGTTGCGTGCCACCAATGCCCTGCTTTGGTCATCAGTCTTCTGTCAGATATTGGGTTGGTTTATATCTTTTCCCGATATGTTGACTGGCAGTTTGACTTGCTGACTGTGTCCTTTGTTTCACAGAAGCTTCTCATTTTCAGGAAGAACCTTTTATTAATTGTTGATTTCAATGTTTGAGTTACTGGTGTCATGTTTAGAAATAGGTCTCCTGTACCATTCAGGGGTGCCACCTACCTTCTCTTCTGCGAGGTTCAGTGTGGACGCATTTATGTTGGGGTCTTTGATCCATTTGGAGTTAAGATTAGTGCATGGTGATAGATATACATCAATAAGCAATCTTCTACATGTCCAAATCCAGTTATACCAGCACCATTTATTGAAGATACTTCCTTTTCTCTATTAAATAAATATAGCTTCTTAGTCAAAAATCAGGTGTTCGTAGTTGTGTGGGTTAATATTGGGGTTTTCAATTCAATTCCATTGGTCAACTTGTCTATTTTTGTGCCAATACCAAGATGTTTTCAGGACTAATGCTCTATAATAGAGCTTGAAGTCAGGGATGTTGGTGACTCTGGTAATTTCTTTATTGTACATGGTTGTTTTGGGTATTATATTTTTGTTTTTTCCATATGAAGTTGAATACTGTTTTTCATTCAACTTCTGTGAAGAAGTATGTTGGGATTATGATAGGAATTGCATTAAATCTGTAGATTGCTTTTGGCAAGATTGCAATTTTTACTATGTAGATTCTACCTATCCACGAGCATGGCAGAACTTTCCATTTTCTGGAATCTGTAACCTTTATTTTCTTACTTAAAAGACTCAAAATTATTGCTATACAGGTCTTTCTCATTTTTGCTTAGTGTTACCCAAAGATCCTTTATGTTGTTCCTTGCTATTGTGAAGGGTGATGTTTTTCTGATTTCTATTTCCGTGAATTTATCTTCTCTATAATGTAGGGCTATTGATTATTTTTTAGTTAATCTTGTATCCGTCTACTTTGCTGAACGTGTTCATCAGATGTAATAGTTCCCTGGTAGAGTTTTTTCAGGTCACTTATGTAAACTATCTTATCATCTGCAAATAGTGAAAGTTTGACCTTTTCCTTTCCAATTTGTATCCCCTTTATCTCCATTTGTTGTCTTTTTGAACTAGCAAGCACTTCATCTACAATATTGAACAGATATGGGGAGTGTGGACAGCCTTGTCTTGTTCCTGTTTTTAAAGGAGTCACCTTGGGTTTCTCTATTTAGTTTGATGTTGGTTTGCTGTATATTGCTTTTATAATGATTAGTATGTTCCTGTTATTTAGAGCTCTCCAAGACGTTTATCATGAACGGATGTAGGATTTTGTCAATGGTTTTTCCAGCATCTAGTGAGATGATCATGTAGTTTTTTCTCTTTCAGTTGGCTATGTGGTGGATTCCATTGAAGAATTTTCCTATGTTGAACCATCCCATCCCTGGATTCGTGGGATGAAGCCAACTTAATCATGGTGGATGATTTCTCTGATGTGCTTTTGTATTCGATTTGGCAATATTTGTTTAGTATTTTTGTGTCAAAGTTCATGAAGGATATTGGTTTGTAATTCTCATTTTTCATTGTGTCTTTGTGTGGCTTGGGTCCCAAGTTACCAAAGGTAGCCTCATAAAAAAGAGCTAGGAAATGTACCTTCTGCGGGTATGATATGGAAGAATTTGAAGAGTACTGGTATTAGCTCTCCTTTGATTTTTCTGGTCGAATTCTGAACTGAAACCACCTGGCCCTGAGCTTTTTTTGGTTGGTAGACATTTGATGACTGCTTCTATTTCATTAGGGACTATAGGTCGACTTATTTTGCTAATCTTTTCTCGATTTAATTTTTGTAAGTGATATTTACCCAGAAAAATGACCATTTCATTTAGATTTTCGAATTTTGTGAGTACAGGTTTTCAAACTCTGATCTGATGATTCTCTGGATTTAATCTGTGTCCATTGTTATGTCCCCCTTTTCATTTCTGACTTTGTAATTAGCATTGTCTCTCTCTCGCTGACTTTTGGTTAGTTTGGATAAAGGTTTGTCTATCTTTTTGACTTTCTCGAAGAACCAACTGTTTGTTTCATGGAGTCTTGTAGTGTTTTCCTGGTTTCTACTTTATTGATTTCAGTCCTCAGTTTGATTATTTTCTGGCATCTAATCCTCCAATGAGAGTTTGCTTCCTTTAGTTCCAGAGATTTCAGTAATGTTGTTAATTCTCTAATGTGACTATTCTCCATATTCTTCTTGTGGGCACTTAGTGCTATGAATTTCCTTTAAGCACTGCTTACAGCCTGTCTCATAAGTGTGGGTATGTTGTGTCTTCATTCTCATTAAATTCTAGGAAGTCTTTATTTTTATTTTCTATTTTTTTCCTTGACCCAGGAATGGATCAATTGTGCATTATTCAATTTCTGTGAGGTTGTAGGGTTTCTACAATTTATGTTGTTGATTTCAAGCTTTAAATCATGGTGGTCTGATAAGATACAGAGGGTTATTCCCTTTTTTGTATCTGTGTAGGTTTCTATGTTGCATAGCATGTGGTCAATTTTACAGCATGTGGCTCTGAGAAGAAGGTATTTTCTTTTTTGTACAGATGGAAATTTCTATACATATCTGTTAATCCCAATTGTGTCATAACATCTGTTAAGGTTTTTTGTTTCTTTTTTTAGTTTCTGTCTGGTGGTTCTAGCTAGTGGTGAGAGCAGGTTGAAGTCTCCTACTATAAGTGTGTGAGGTTTTATGTGTTAGTTGAGCTTTAGTAATTTTCTTTTTTAATGTGGGTATCTTTGTGTTGTGGGAATAGATAGTCAGGTTTAAGACCTCTTGATGGACTTTTTCTGTGATAAGTATGAAATGCAATTCTTCATCTGTTTTGATTAATTTTAGTTTCAAGTCTAAATTGTTAGTTATTAGAATTGCTACACCAGCTTGTTTCTTGGGTACATTTGATGGGAAAATCTTTTCACAACCCTTTATTCCGAGGTACCTTCCATCTTTGAATTTGAGATGTGTTTCTTGTATGTAGTAGAAGGATGGATTATGTTTTCATATCCATTCTGTTAGGCTGTATCTTTGATTAGGCATGTTAAGACCTTTGAGATTGAGAGATATTTATGACCATTGATTGTGATTCCTGTTTGTTTTGGATTTGTCTTTGGTGGTGCTATTTTGTGTGTAAATTTTTTTTGTTTGGTAAAGTAGGATTAGCTAGTGCCTATGTTTTTCTGAGCTTAAGTTTCTTCATTACATTGGAGTTTTTCATCCAGTAATTTCTGTAGGGCTGGATTTGTGGATACGTTTGTGTAAATCTGGTTTTGTCATGGAGTATCTTGATTGAAAGCTTTGCTCGATACAGTAGTTTGGGCTGACAAATACATTCCCTTAGTGTTTGTAGAACATCTATCTAGGATCTTCTGGATTACAAAGATTCATGGAGAAGTCCTGTGTAATTTGGATAGGTCTGCCTGTGGAGTGAACAACCAGGAGTCAATAGGGCAAAGGCTTCCTCATTCAGATACACCAGCCAAGTGCAGGCCAGGTCAGCCAGGCCAGAGCAAGGAGGAGGGAGCCAGCAAAAGGTCCAGAAGAAGGGACCGATCCACCTGTCCGCAGTCCCTTAAGATGCCTTCCTGATGTCACCTTAGACTTCCCCTCACTCTGCACTCAGGGGCATGTTCCAGCACACCTGTACAGGTTACCTGGGGGTGGGGCTACCATGTCTCCCTACATCTGCCTTTGTATGTTGCTTTGTCTTTGGATTCGGCTGCTCTTAATGCTTTTTCTTTATTTTGTAAGATTGGTGTTTTGATTATTATGTAACAAGGGGACATCTTTTTGTGGTCCAATCTATTTGGTGTTCTATAAGCTTCTTGTACTTACATAGGCATATCCTTCTTTTGGTTGGGGAAGTTTTCTTCTATGATATTGTTGAAGAAGTTTTAAGTATTTTGAGCTGAATTGATTCTACTTCTTCTATAAGTATTCTTAGGTTAGGTCTTTTCACATTGTCCCATATTTCCTGGCTATTTTGTGTTAGGGAATTGATGTACTTGAGGTTTTCTTTGGTTCATGACTGTATATCCTCTAATGAGTCTTCAACACCTAAAATACTCTCTTCCATCTTTTATATTCTCTGGTCATGCTTACATCAGTGTTTCCTGATTATTTACCCAGGTTTTCTATTTCCAGCATCCCCTCTTCCTGTGTTTTCTTTATTGTGTCTAATTGTGTTTTCAAACCTTGAACTGACTGAATTTTTCACTTCACCTGTTTGATTCTTTTTTTTTTCTTTGCTGCTTTTTGTGATCCAATCTATTTGGTGTTCTGTAAGCTTCTTGTACTTACATAGGCATATCCTTGTTTATGTTGGGGAAGTTTTCTTCTATGATTTTGTTGAATAGGTTTTCTGAACCTTTCAGCTGAATGTCTTTATCTTCTTCTATATCCATTCTTAGGTTTGGTCTTTTCACAATGTCCCATTTTCCTGGATATTTTGTGTTAGTGATTTGTTGATCTTGAGATTTTCTTTTTTGGATGACTGTATATCCTCTAATAAGTCTTCAACACCTAAAATTCTCTCATCCATTTTTTTATTCTATTAGATATGCTTACATCACTGGATCCTGATCATTTATCTATCTTTTCTATTCATAGCATCCCCTCATCCTGTGTTTTCTTTATTGTTTCTAACTGTGCATTCAAACCAAAAACTGTTTGGTTTGAATTATTTCCTTTACTTATTTGTTTTTTCCCTTGGCTTTCTTTAGATTCTTTAGGAAATGTGTTTATTTCTTGAATTTTTTTGTTTGTGTTTTCCTCCATTTCATGTAATTTTTGCTTGTTTTTTCTTCTATTTTTTAAATGATATTCTTGTTTCCTCGTTAATGGTCTCTACCATCTTCATAATATAAT